>NC_135826.1:40020879-40233676 GCF_964213995.1 Mustelus asterias
ACCTCCTCTGGACCCTTTCCAAGGCCAGCACATCCTTCCTTAGATACGGGGCCCAAAACTGCTCACAATACTCCAAATGGGGTCTGACCAGAGCCTTATGCAGCCTCAGAAGTACATCCCTGCTCTTGTATTCTTGCCCTCTCGACATGAATGCTAACATTACATTTGCCTTCCTAACTGCTGACTGAACCTGCATGTTAACCTTAAGAGAATCTTGAACAAGGACTCCCAAATCCCTTTGTGTTACTGATTTCCTAAGCATTTCCCCATTTAGAAAATAGTCTATGCCTCCTCCTCCACCTCCAACCCCACCACCAGAGGGATTGGGACTCACTGGATATAACCTATTCAAACAGCTAGAACAGGCATGATGGCCTGAATGGCCTTTTCCTGAGCTATAAGATTCTGATTCTATTGAGAGCTCCAAATTCTGACGTTTCAGTAACTGCAGCCGGGTGGGTTCAGGAGATGCAGGAAAAAGGCAGGATCTTTGCTCGCTCAATTTCACCTCAAACATTTCTGATGCACCTTTTGAATTTCAAGCTCCATTAACAGGACTGTCAGATCAGAATATGCAATCGGTTTCCTGATCTTTCAGTCTGTTTGAAGGGTAGAGGGCAGTTTAATTCCATCCAGTCGATACGCACCTGTGCCGACATTCGGAGAGACGATCGGGGTCCACCGGGGTACCGCGGAGACATGAAGGGCTGTGAGGGACAAAGAGAAACGCGTCACAGGAAGAAACCTCCAGTCTCAGAACCCTACCTTTGACCCTGTAATCCACATTTAAATTAGTCCTACCAAAATGAATCACCTCACATTTATCAGGGTTAAACTCCATTTGCCATTTTTCAGCCCAGCTTTGCATCCTATCTATGTCTCTTTGCAGCAATGTTTACCAAATCCTTCAAACATCTCCCAGCAACATCGCAAAGCTCTACACCAATTACCAAACTTATCCCAGGACAGCTACAGCACGGGGTTAGATACAGAGTAAAGCTCCCTCTGCACTGTCCTCATCAAACACTCCCAGGACAGGTACAGCACGGGGTTAGATACAGAGTAAACCTCCCTCTACACTGTCCCCATCAAACACTCCCAGGACAGGTACAGCATGGGGTTAGATACAGAGTAAAGCTCCCTCTACACTGTCCCCCATCAAACACTCCCAGGACAGGTGCAGCACGGGGTTAGATACAGAGTAAAGCTCCCTCTACACTGTCCCCATCAAACACTCCCAGGACAGGTACAGCACGGGATTAGATACAGAGTAAAGCTCCCTCTACACTGTCCCCATCAAACACTCCCAGGACAGGTACAGCACGGGGTTAGATACAGAGTAAAGCTCCCTCTACACTGTCCCCCATCAAACACTCCCAGGGCAGGTACAGCACGGGGTTAGATACAGAGTAAAGCTCCCTCTACACTGTCCCCATCAAACATTCCCAGGACAGATACAGCACGGGGTTAGATACAGAGTAAAGCTCCTTCTACACTGTCCCCCATCAAACACTCCCAGGACAGGTACAGCACGGGGTTAGATACAGAGTAAAGCTCCCTCTACACTGTCCCCATCAAACACTCCCAGGACAGGTACAGCACGGGGTTAGATACAGAGTAAAGCTCCCTCTACACTGTCCCCATCAAACACTCTCAGGACAGGTACAGCACGGGGTTAGATACAGAGTAAAGCTCCCTCTACACTGTCCCCATCAAACACTCCCAGGACAGGTACAGCACGGGGTTAGATACAGAGTAAAGCTCCCTCTACACTGTCCCCCATCAAACACTCCCAGGACAGGTACAGCACGGGGTTAGATACAGAGTAAAGCTCCCTCTACACTGTCCCCATCAAACACTCCCAGGACAGGTACAGCACAGGGTTAGATACAGAGTAAAGCTCCCTCTACACTGTCCCCATCAAACACTCCCAGGACAGGTACAGCACGGGGTTAGATACAGAGTAAAGCTCCCTCTACACTGTCCCCATCCAATGGAAACTCAAGCCCTGTGCCTCCCCTTCCGTCTCCCCCACTCTGATGTTGGACAGCACTTACCTGACCGTGGGGGCCCATGATGGGGTTGTTGGGGTTGTGCGGAGGTGCCTGTGTGTGAGGTGATGGCTGTGATCCTGGAGGCCCCTTTAACAGAAAGAAATTAATGATGATTAAATGCAGCAAACATGGTTTATTTATTAGTGTGACAAGGCAGGCTTACATTAACACTGCAATGAAGTTACTGTGAAAATCCCCTAATCGCCACACTCCGGTGCCTGTTCGGATACACTGAGGGAGAATTTAGCACAGCCAATGCACCCTAAACAGCACGTTTTTGGACGGGAGGAAACCGGAGCACCCGGAGGAAACCCACGCAGACACTTGAGTTATCAAATCTTAGCCACATCCGGGGTATATGTGTTTGGCCCAGCCTCAGCTCCCAGGATCAATGCATGAGTGATTGGTTCAGATACCGCAGTGTGGTGGCTATCGACCTGGACTAATTTAAACTAGACAGGCTGGGAGATGGGAACCTGGAGGGAGATTCAGAGAGGAGAGGAGAAACAGGCAGAGCCAAGTATTAACTGATAAGGAGGGTCTGTCAGAGAGTTGTAGAACAGGGAAATAGTCAGTCATTCAAGTCAGCAAGGGAGGAGAGGTCAAAAGCCTGAATCAGGGTTAATGTAAATGTGTGTGAATGCACGGGTCAAAGATGGAATCTCTCTGGCTGGAGGTAAGGAACTAAAAAGATGCAATAACATTGATTGGTGCAGTATACAGACCACCAATGAGTGCAAGAGATGTCGATAAACAAATGAGCAAGTAATTATAATAATGAATTAATTATCCAAATAGCAACTGGGACAGGAATCGTGCAAAGGGACAAGGAGGGCAAGAGTTCCTGGAGTCTGTTTAGGTAATTTTGTAAGGAGTCTAACGACACCAGGTTAACCTGGTGTTGGACTCCTTACTGTGTTCACCCCAGTCCAACGCCGGCAGCTCCACATCATAGGTAATTTTGTGCAGCAATATAGTCCCGGTCCAATGAGAGGGCAGGTACTCTCAGACCTGGTTCTGAGGACCGGGTTGGCCCAAGTGGATCGAATAACAGTGGGAATGATCATGTTTAGATTGCCATGGAAAAGGAACAATTCTGGATAATTAACTGAGGGAAAGCAAAATTCGATGGGATGAGGATGTACCCGAGTCAAGTGAGTGGGAATTAAATATTGGCAGAAATGGTGGTGGCTGAACAACGGACCACCTTCGGAGAGACAGGGGGCGCTCTTACCGGCCCGGCCTATCACACTGGCCCATCGGTACGACAAGCCGGCAAGATCCGGCAAGAGGCGAGAAACCTGCTTCGCGCCGGCCACGTTCCGCCAGCGAACTCACTCACCTTAACCTCGCCTGTGGAGGCCCTCATGGGTGAGGATCACAGATGGTCCCCAACATCAGGAACCTGATGTGGGGGAGGTGCATTGTCCGTGGGAGTGGGGGAGTGAGAGATCTCCCAGGGCACTGTGTACATTTGTGCACCATGCACTGGGAGAGCGGGGCACATGCGCAATAGTGGCCCTATAGCTCAGCAGCCGGCTTCCTGGCACAAAGAGACTCCATCCACTCCCCCTACTGGCAAGAATCATACTTTGCCTCTTTTCTTTCCTAAGTGGCATCTGGGAGCTTGCCCGAAAAATGAGTACGATTCTCTCCCATTTTCACAATTATTCGGAACTTTGAATTTTTTTTGGTACGATCGTCCCCATAATATTTCAGGCAATGTCAAGGGGACCGATAGGACAAATAAATCTATAACCCCCTGGATCACAAGAGAGGCAGAGGCAGAGATGAAAAGGAAGAAGTCTGCACATGACAGATGTCAGGTAGAAAATGCAATGGAGAATGAGGTTGAATCTAGAAGAAGCAGTGGGGAGGTGAACAAACTAAATCAGAAACGCAAGGAGGGTGCGTGAAAACTCACCAGCGGTTAATATAAAAGGAAATCCTAAGGTCTTCTATAAGCATGTAAATAATAAAAGGGCAGCAAAAGAAAGAGTAGGGCTGATTCGGGATAAAAAAGGAGACTTGCAAATGGAGGTAGGAGAAATAGTGGTGATATTAAATGAGTATTCGACATTTATCTTTACAAAGGAAGACAATCCCACCCAGACCCTATCCTTATGACCCCATAGCTAATCCCCCTGACACTAAGGGGCAATTTAGCATGGCCAATCCACCTAACCCACACATCTTTGGACTGTGGGAGGAAACAGGAGCACCCGGAGCAAACCCACGCAGACACAGGGAGAACGTGCAAACTCCACACAGACAGTGACCCAAAGCCAGAATCGAACCCACGTCCCTGGCGCTGTGAGGTAGCGGTGCTAACCACCATGCCGCACAACTCTTGCTGGAGGTTTTTGGGGCGGTAACAGAGAAGATTGATCAGAGCAATGCTGTTGATGTGGTGTATATGGATTTTCAGAAGGCATTTGATACAGTTCCACACAACAGACTTGTGAACAAAATTCCAGCTCTTGGAATGAAAGGGACGGTCGGCAACTTTGATAAGAAATTGGTCGAGTGACAGTGAACACAGAGGAGTGAGAAAGGTTTGTTTTAGAGATTAGAGGGAGGTTTCTAGTGGAGTTCCCCAGGGGGCAGTGTTGGAACTCTTGCTCTTCCTGATGTATATCAATGACAGTAAGAAGTCTCACAACACCAGATTAAAGTCCAACGGGTTTATTTAGTAGCAAAAGCCACTCGCTTTCGGAGCGCTGCTCCTTCATCAGGTAAGTGGGAGTTACGTGATGAACTCAGGTAACTTTCAGTAAGTGGGGAACTCACATTTGTCCGGATTAAACTCCATCTGCCATCTCTCCGCCCAAGCCTCCAACCGATCTATATCCTGCTGTATCCTCTGATGGTCCTCATCACTATCCGCAAATCCACCAACTTTTGTGTCGTCCGCAAACTTACTATTCAATCCAGTTACATTTTCCTCCAAATCATTTATATATATTACAAACAGCAAAGGTCCCAGCACTGATCCCTGAGGAACACCACTTGTCACAGCCCTCCATTCAGAAACGCACCCTCCCACTGCTACCCTCTGTCTTCTTTGACCGAGCCAGTTCTGTATCCACCTTCCCAGCTCACCTCTGGTCCCGTACGACTTCACCTTCTGCACCAGTCTGCCATGGGGGACCTTGTCAAAGGCCTTACTGAAGTCCATGTAGACAACATCCACTACCCTACCCTCATCAATCATCTTCGTCATTTCCTCGAAAAACTTCATCAAGTTAGTGAGACACGACCTCCCCTTCACAAAACCATGTTGCCTCTCACTAATATGTCCACTTATTTCCAAGTAGGAATAAATCCTGTCTTGAAGAATTCTCTCCAATAGTTTCCCTACCTCTGATGTGAGGCTCACCGGCCTGTAATTACCTGGATTATTCTTGCCACCCTTCTTAAACAAAGGAACAACATTGGCTATTCTCCAATCCTCTGGGACCTCCCCTGTAGCCAGTGAGGATACAAAGATTTCTCTCAAGGCCCCAGCAATTTCCTCCCTTGCCTCTCTCAGTATTCTGGGGTACATCCCATCAGGCCCTGGGGACTTGTCTACCTTAATGATTCTCAAGAACCCCAATACCTCCTCCTTTTTGATCTCAACATGACTCAAACTAATCACACATCCTTTCCCAGATTCATCATCCACCAAGTCCTTCTCTTTGGTGAATACTGATGCAAAGTACTCATTTAATACCTCGCCCATTTCCTCTGGCTCCACGCTTAGATTCCCGCCACTGTCCTTCAATGGGCCAATCCTCTCCCTGGCTACCCTCTTGCTCTTTATATTTGTATAAAAAGCCTTGGGAATTTCCTTAATCCTGCTGGCCAATGCTTTTTCGTGACCCCTTTTAGCCCTCTTTACTCCTTGCTTAAGTTTCTTTCTACTTTCCTTGTATTCCACACTTGCTTCGTGTGTTCTCAGCCTCCTAACCTTGACAAATGCTTCCTTTTTCTCTTTGGCTAGGCTCACAATATGTCTCATTATCCAAGGTTCCCAAAACTTGCCATACTTGTCCTTCATCCTTACAGGAATGTGCCGGTCCTGAATCCCTATCAACTTACACTTGAAAGCCTCCCACATGCCAGATGTTGATTTGTTGGCCAGAATTCTCCAAAGTTGCATGCCCTTTGGCGTGTCAGCTACGACTCTCACCAACTTTTACAGATGCACCAAAGAAAGCATTCTTTCTGGTTGTATCACAGCTTGGTATGGCTCCTGCTCTGCCCAAGACCACAAGGAACTACAAAAGGTCGTGAATGTAGCCCAATCCATCACACAAACCAGCCTCCCATCCATTGACTCTGTCTACACTTCCCGCTGCCTCGGCAAAGCAGCCAGCATAATTAAGGGCCCCACGCGCCCCGGACATTCTCTCTTCCACCTTCTTCCTTCGGGAAAAAGATACAAAAGTCTGAGGTCACGTACCAACCGACTCAAGAACAGCTTCTTCCCTGCTGCTGTCAGACTTTTGAATGGACCTACCTTGCATTAAATTGATCTTTTTTCTGCACCCTAGCTATGACTGTAACTTACATTCTGCACTCTCCCCTTTCCTTCTCTATGAACGGTATGTTTTGTCTGTATAGCGCGCAAGAAACGATACTTTTCACTGTATGATACAATAATAAATCAAATCAAATCACTGCCAGCGAGAATGGAGAATTTGGTGCTCAGCCAAAATTCTGGCCAATAACGGGGTTTCCCGTTGTACACAGCCCTCGCTGCTGGGAAATCCACGCAGGGTTGCGCCGTTGGAGGGACCGTAAGATCCCAACAGTGTTGATGTCAGCAAGATTTTGGTGATCTATTTTGTGATTCTGTCTGTGGAGAGGCTGCAGAAAATACAAATTACCACAAGGGGGCAGAGCTGTCTGCAGAATAAAAGCAACAGCACTTAAACAATAGAGTGTCTGAGAATCAGGAATAGCACGAGACCGAGGGGAAAGAGGAAATAGCAGAGAGCCAGACACTAGAGAGAGGACATAGAGAGAGACAAAGAAAGCAAAGTGAGGGAAACAACAATATCAGATGGTTCAAGATGGAGTAAGAATGTCGATTGGAGAGAGAGACTGAGAAAGAGAGAAAATAAAGATTAATTAAAAAGGATTGAAAGATGGTGTGAAGCAGAAGGAGAGATGGAGAGGAGAATGAGAACATGAGAGAGAGAGAGAGAGAGCAAAGATAGGAGGCGGGGATTAATTAGAGAGAGTGAAAGAGAAAGGAATAGCGAGGAGAGAGGGATTGAGAGAGGGAAAGGGGGATTGAGAGAGAGAGAGGGGGGGATTGAGAGAGAGGGGGGGGGATTGAGAGAGAGAGGGAGAGAGGGATTGGGAGAGAGAGAAAGGAGGATTGAGAGAGAGAGAGAGGAGGATTGAGAGAGAGAGGAGAGGAGAGGGATTGAGAGAGAGAGGGAGAGAGGGATTGAGAGAGAAAGGAGGATTGAGAGAGAGAGAGAGGAGGATTGAGAGAGAGAGGAGAGGATTGAGAGAGAAAGAGGGGGCTTGAGAGAGAGAGAGAGAGAACAAATCCTATTGATCATCCCACAGTTGTCACCGGAAGTCCATTCTTCACCTGTGATCCGACAGTGTTAGTAGATATTGAACTGCAGAAGGAACGAGGTGATGTCTGGGTGACCAAGCTGGGACCCTTAAAAGATTCAATTTGAATCTCAGTTTCTGCATGTTGAAAGCTCTTTATCGACACAAGGCTGTTGGTTATAGGTTTGTGAATGGGTCAGTTTCCACCTGATGCTCTGGGGAATCCTCGTTTGCCCACTCCCTCCGTGTACCCGAACAGGCGCCAGCGCGTGGCGATTCGGTGATTTAACTCTGCAACTTCATTGCAGTGTTAACGTAAGCCAACTTGTGACACTAATAAATAAACGTTAAACTAAACTTCACAGCCCCGTGGGTGCCAGACCTGCCCCTCACTTATCGGTACGGTGGTTAGGTTGTGGGTACCTGGAAGAAGCCGGGGGGCAGAGGAACCCCCGGAGTCCCCTCGCTGGGGGTCATGTTTCCCAGGACAGGACTGGGTGCTGCTGCGGCACTCTGTAACAAAAACACAAACAATGGCTTAGAATCCACACCGATCCCAACCTCTCCCCAACACAGTCAGAGGAATGTACCAAAGGCCATCACTTAGTCACTGGTCACAAATACATCATAGCCTCAGGTAAATGGCCTCGATCTTAAACTCCCAGAGGAAAATGGAAAGAACTGCCACCCATTCCAGTCATAAACTGGAATCTAATCGAGGAAACCAGGGAGAGGATATAGAATAACTAACTAACAGAAAGCTAAGAGTGGGGGTAAATGGGTGTTTTTCTGGTTGGCGATCAGTGACTAGTGGTGTGCCTCAGGGATCAGTGTTGGGACCGCAATTGTTCATGATTTACATAGATGATTTTGAGTTGGGGACCAAGTGTAGTGTGTCAAAATTCGCAGATGGCACTCAGATGGGTGGAAGAGCAAAGTGTGCAGAGGACGCTGAAAGTCTGCAAAGGGATATAGATAGTCTAAGTGAGTGGGCGAGGGTCTGGCAGATGGAGTACAATGTTGGTAAATGTGTGATCATCCATTTTGGTAGGAATAACAGCAAAATGGAATATTATTTAAATGGTAAAAAATTGCAGCATGCTGCTGTGCAGAGGGACCTGGGTGTCCTTGTGCAGGAATCACAAGGAGTTGGTTTGCAGGTGCAGCAGGTAATTAAGAAGCAAATGGAATTTTGTCCTTCATTGCTAGAGGGATGGAGTTTAAAAACAGCGAGGTTATGTTGCAGCTGTATAAGGTGCTGGTGAGGCCACACCTGGAGTACTGTGTGCAGTTTTGGTCTCCTTACTTGAGAAAGGATATACTGGCACTGGAGGGGGTGCAGAGGAGATTCACTAGGTTGATTCCGGAGTTGAGAGGGTTGGCTTATGAGGAGAGGCTGAGTAGACTGGGGCTATACTCATTGGAATTCAGAAGAATGAGGGGAGATCTTATAGAAACATATAAGAGTATGAAGGGAATAGATAAGATAGAAGCAGGGATGTTGTTTCCACTGGCGGGTGAAACTAGAACTAGGGGGCATGGCCTCAAAATAAGGGGAAGCAGATTTAGGACTGAGTTGAGGAGGAACTTCTTCACACAAAGGGTTGTGAATCTGTGGAATTCCCTGCCCAGTGAAGCAGTTGAGGCTACCTCATTGAATGTTTTTAAGGCAAGGATAGATACATTTTTGACCAGTAAAGGAATTAAGGGTTATGGTGAGCGGGCGGGTAAGTGGAGCTGAGTCCACGAAAAGATCAGCCATGATCTTATTGAATGGCGGAGCAGGATCGAGGGGCCAAATGGCCCACTCCTGCTCCTAGTTCTTATGTTCTTATAACAGATACCCGGGAGTGAGTTACAGACTGGAATCTAATCGAGGGGTTCAGGGTGGTTTATATATAGAATAACAGATACCCGGGAGTGAGTTACAGACTGGAATCTAATCGAGGGGTTCGGGGTGGTTTATATATAGAATAACAGAGACCCGGGAGTGAGTTACAGACTGGAATCTAATCGAGGGGTTCGGGGTGGTTTATATATAGAATAACAGAGACCCGGGAGTGAGTTACAGACTGGAATCTAATCGAGGGGTTCGGGGTGGTTTATATATAGAATAACAGATACCCGGGAGTGAGTTACAGACTGGAATCTAATCGAGGGGTTCGGGGTGGTGTAGGAGGTGAGGGAGTTGAATGTAACTTTGTCGCTCTGCTGTTAGAAGCTGCTATCTTTCTGTTGCTGACAATCTGGAATCTATTTCCAGGTTTAAGTTTATCTTATCGTTTTGGAGTCACGGAGGATCCCAGTCACCATCCTGGGTGGAGGGAGGGGAAATACAGAATGTGTTGGTGGGTGCTGAGGAATGTGGTGCAGGTTTCGAGTGAGCCAGACACTGGTGAATGTGTTAAACACGGGAGAGTGGAAGAAACAGAAAGCAACCTCTCTCCATAAGCACCATGAATCTGTGTGAGCAGTGACTCACTCACTACACCCCCTACCCTCTCCCCTACCCCCCGACAACCGTCCCCAGGGTGTGTATAACATCATTCTCTGCTTCCTGCAACTCCCCAGCCAATCAGCCAATGTTTTTTTGAGACCAGGTCATGCATACTAATCAGAGCAAAATTCAAACTGCTACGAAAGCTGCTTCCCACTGAATTGGAACATCAGCATTGTTCCAGAGAATACCCCGAAACACAGAGAATACCCCGAAACACAGAGAATACCCCGAAACACAGAGAATACCCCGAAACACAGAGAATACCCCGAAACACAGAGAATACCCCGAAACACAGAGAATACCCCGAAACACAGAGTACCCCGAAACATGCTGCAACTGTGTGGGCACAAGACTGGGCACTGCCCACCTTTCCACATCTCCATCTGCCCTGGTCAGCTCGGAGCTCCTTCACCCAGGGGGCATTTGCCACTGAGATATTTAACTGTGATTGGAACCATAGCCAAGTGCCACCTCCTGCAACCCCCCCCCCCCCCCACACACACACTCACAGACACACTCTCACACACACACACCCCGACAGACACAGACACACACAGACAGTGACAGAGACACAGACACGCATAACACAGACACTCACAGACAGACATGCACTCAGACATACACCCCGACAGACACAGAGACACACATATACAGGGACAAAGACACAGGCACGCATACACACACACACATATAGGGACATGAACACAAATACACACAGAAACATATAGGGGCATGGAGACACACATAAACAGACGCACACATGCACAGGTATACACAGGCGCACATACAGACACACACAAATACATCCAGAGAGATGGTGACACAAACTTACACGCACGCACGCGCACACAGACGCACTCACAGACAGAGACATACATATACACACACTCATAGGCTCAAACACACAGAAGCATACAGTGACATACACATCGATACACACACACAGACCCACACATGCAGGGACACACACACACACACACACACACACAGAGACACACGCCGAGACAGACACACACACGCCGAGACAGACACACACACGCAGAGACACACACACACACACACACAGACACACACACGCAGGGACACACACAGAGACACACGCAGAGACAGACACACACACGCAGGGACACACACACACACACACAGAGACACACGCAGAGACAGACACACACATGCAGAGACACACACACACGCAGGGACACACACACACGCAGGGACACACACACACGCAGGGACACACACACACACGTAGGGACACACACACACACACGCAGGGACACACACACACACACGCAGGGACACACACACACGCAGGGACACACACACACGCAGGGACACACACACACACACGCAGGGACACACACACACACACGCAGGGACACACACACACACACGCAGGGACACACACACACACGCAGGGACACACACACGCAGGGACACACACACACACAGAGACACATGCAGAGACACATACACACGCAGGGACACACACACGCAGGGACACACACACACACGCAGGGACACACACACACACGCAGGGACACACACACACACGCAGGGACACACACACACACGCAGGGACACACACACACGCAGGGACACACACACACACGCAGGGACACACACACACACGCAGGGACACACACACACACGCAGGGACACACACACACACGCAGGGACACACACACACACGCAGGGACACACACACACGCAGGGACACACACACACGCAAGGACACACACACACGCAGGGACACACACACACGCAGGGACACACACACACACGTAGGGACACACACACACACGCAGGGACACACACACACACGCAGGGACACACACACACACGCAGGGACACACACACACACGCAGGGACACACACACACGCAGGGACACACACACACACACGCAGGGACACACACACACACACGCAGGGACACACACACGCAGGGACACACACACACAAGCAGGGACACACACACACACGCAGGGACACACACACACGCAGGGACACACACACACGCAGGGACACACACACACGCAGGGACACACACACACGCAGGGGGACACACACACGCAGGGACACACACACACACACGCAGGGACACACACACACACACGCAGGGACACACACACACGCAGGGACACACACACAGAGACACATGCAGAGACACATACACACGCAGGGACACACACACGCAGGGACACACACGCAGGGACACACACACACACACGCAGGGACACACACACACACGCAGGGACACACACACACACGCAGGGACACACACACACACGCAGGGACACACACACACACGCAGGGACACACACACACACGCAGGGACACACACACACACGCAGGGACACACACACACACGCAGGGACACACACACACACGCAGGGACACACACACACACGCAGGGACACACACACACGCAGGGACACACACACACGCAGGGACACACACACACGCAGGGACACACACACACGCAGGGACACACACACACGCAGGGACACACACACACGCAGGGACACACACACACGCAGGGACACACACACACGCAGGGACACACACACACGCAGGGACACACACACACGCAGGGACACACACACACGCAGGGACACACACACGCAGGGACACACACACACGCAGGGACACACACACACGCAGGGACACACACACACGCAGGGACACACACACACGCAGGGACACACACACACGCAGGGACACACACACACGCAGGGACACACACACACGCAGGGACACACACACACGCAGGGACACACACACGCAGGGACACACACACACGCAGGGACACACACACACGCAGGGACACACACACACGCAGGGACACACACACACGCAGGGACACACACACACGCAGGGACACACACACACGCAGGGACACACACACACGCAGGGACACACACACACGCAGGGACACACACACACGCAGGGACACACACACACGCAGGGACACACACACACGCAGGGACACACACACACGCAGGGACACACACACACGCAGGGACACACACAGAGACAGACACACACACGCAGGGACACACACACACACACAGAGACACACACACACAAGCAGGGACACACGCAGGGCACACACACACGCAGGGACACACACACAGGGACACACACACACACAGGGACACACACACACAGGGACACACACACACACAGGGACACACACACACACAGGGACACACACACACACAGGGACACACACACACGCAGGGACACACACAGAGACACACGCAGAGACAGGCACACACACGCAGGGACACACACACACACACACAGACACACGCAGAGACAGACACACACACGCAGGGACACACACACACGCAGGGACACACACACACACGCAGGGACACACACACACACGCAGGGACACACACACACACGCAGGGACACACACACACGCAGGGACACACACACACGCAGGGACACACACACACACGCAGGGACACACACACACACGCAGGGACACACACACACACGCAGGGACACACACACACACGCAGGGACACACACACACACGCAGGGACACACACACACACACGCAGGGACACACACACACACGCAGGGACACACACACACACGCAGGGACACACACACGCAGGGACACACACACGCAGGGACACACACACACACACGCAGGGACACACACACACACGCAGGGACACACACACACACGCAGGGACACACACACACACGCAGGGACACACACACACACGCAGGGACACACACACACGCAGGGACACACACACACGCAGGGACACACACACACGCAGGGACACACACACACGCAGGGACACACACACACGCAGGGACACACACACACGCAGGGACACACACACACACGCAGGGACACACACACACACGCAGGGACACACACACACACGCAGGGACACACACACGCAGGGACACACACACACACGCAGGGACACACACACACACGCAGGGACACACACACACACGCAGGGACACACACACACACGCAGGGACACACACACACACGCAGGGACACACACACACACGCAGGGACACACACACGCAGGGACACACACACGCAGGGACACACACACACACGCAGGGACACACACACACACGCAGGGACACACACACACACGCAGGGACACACACACACACGCAGGGACACACACACACACGCAGGGACACACACACACACGCAGGAACACACACACACGCAGGGACACACACACACGCAGGGACACACACACACGCAGGGACACACACACACGCAGGGACACACACACGCAAGGACACACACACGCAGGGACACACACACGCAGGGACACACACACGCAGGGACACACACACACGCAGGGACACACACACACGCAGGGACACACACACACGCAGGGACACACACACACGCAGGGACACACACACACGCAGGGACACACACACACGCAGGGACACACACACACGCAGGGACACACACACACGCAGGGACACACACACACGCAGGGACACACACACACGCAGGGACACACACACACGCAGGGACACACACACACGCAGGGACACACACACACGCAGGGACACACACACACGCAGGGACACACACACACGCAGGGACACACACACACGCAGGGACACACACACACGCAGGGACACACACACACGCAGGGACACACACACACGCAGGGACACACACAGAGACAGACACACACACGCAGGGACACACACACACACACAGAGACACACACACACAAGCAGGGACACACACGCAGGGCACACACACACACGCAGGGACACACACACACACAGGGACACACACACACACAGGGACACACACACACACAGGGACACACACACACACAGGGACACACACACACGCAGGGACACACACAGAGACACACGCAGAGACAGGCACACACACGCAGGGACACACACACACACACAGAGACACACGCAGAGACAGACACACACACGCAGGGACACACACACACGCAGGGACACACACACACGCAGGGACACACACACACGCAGGGACACACACACACACGCAGGGACACACACACACACACGCAGGGACACACACACACACACGCAGGGACACACACACACGCAGGGACACACACACACGCAGGGACACACACACACGCAGGGACACACACACACGCAGGGACACACACACACGCAGGGACACACACACACACACGCAGGGACACACACACACACACGCAGGGACACACACACACACACGCAGGGACACACACACACACACGCAGGGACACACACACACACACACGCAGGGACACACACACACACGCAGGGACACACACACACACGCAGGGACACACACACACACGCAGGGACACACACACACACGCAGGGACACACACACACACGCAGGGACACACACACACGCAGGGACACACACACACGCAGGGACACACACACACGCAGGGACACACACACACGCAGGGACACACACACACGCAGGGACACACACACAGAGACACACACACACGCAGGGACACACACACAGAGACACACACACACACGCAGGGACACACACAGAGACACACACACACACACGCAGAAACAGACATGCTTCATTTTCTCCAACGCTGCCCAATTGTGTTATTGGTCACCCACTCTCGAGCCCCCCTCACCCTGTCCTCCCCCATAAGAGTTTACTCCGCTGCCTTGCTCCCTCTGAGCAGTTTCTAGTTAACTGAAGGTTACATTAACAGAAAGAATCACAATATGCCAGAATCTATTCGTCGCCTCTCTGCACAGACTAACCACCCTGATCAAACCTGCTTCCAGTTCCCACAACATCCGGGGGAACAAAGGGTTAAACAAAATATGTAGAAATGAGCAAAAGATTTGCCAAAACATGAAACCTTTCAGATAAAAGAGCAGAATTTTAAATCAGACGGCAGCAGAATGAAACCCCAGCGATCTGTGTGAATGTGTGTCTGTTTCCCCCTCACTTCCCAACTATCTATCTCCATATTCACCAACCAGTGGTGTATTCAAAATTATTAAAAATTAATCTGGACTGAGGAACATCAAGTGTTCCTTCTCCCATCCATCCTTCAGTCAGGTAAGCTGGCTGCACACTAACGGTAACCATGGGAACCCCAGGTTTGGCTGCCTCTCGAGTGCCCATTAAAACCCTTTACCTGTCAATCACAGCTGGCCCCCGAGAGGCAGTTCTGTCTCACCGGCTCCGAGAAGCTCACAGTGTCTCAAAAACTATTCACATCACAGCTGACAAATCACCCCTATTCTTAAAGGGACCTCCCTCCAACTAAGGTTCGTAACCCAGTTCATTTCTTTATTCTATCATGGGATGCGGGTTGTCGCGAGGCCAGCATTTATTCCCCATCCCTAATTGCCCCTTGGGAAGGTGGCGGTGAGCTGCCTTCCTGAACCCGCCGCAGTCCCTGTGGTGTAGGTACATCCACAGTGCTGTTAGGGAGGGACTCCCAGGATTTTGACTCAATGACATTGAATGAACGGTGATATATTCCCAAATCAGGATGAAGTTACTGTGAAAATCCCCTAGTTGCCACACTCAGGCGCCTGTTCGGGGTACACTGAGGGAGAGTTTAGCACAGCCAATCCACCTAACCAGCACGTCTTTTGGACTGTGGGAGAAAACTGGAGCACCTGGAGGAAACCCACGCAGACATGGGGAGAACGTGCAGACTCCGCACAGACAGTGATCCAAGCCAGGAATCGAATCCAGGTCCCTGGCGCTGTGAGGCAACAGTGCTAACCACTGTGCCACCACGCCACCGATTTTCACAGTAACTTCATTGCAGTGTTAATGTAAGCCTACTTGTGACACTAATAAATAATGAGTGACTTGGGGGGGGGGGGGGGATGACACCCTCCTGGTGTCGGTGTTCCACCGAGTTGCTGCTCTTATCCTTCCAGATGTTAGTGGTCATGAATCATCAAGGTGCTGCCTAAGGATCTTTGGTGAGTTGCTGCAGTGCATCGTGTACATGGTACACACTGCTGCTACTGAGCGTCGGTGGTGGAGGGAGTGGGTGTTTGTGGTGCCAATCAAGCGGCTGCTTTGTCCTGGATGGTGCTGAGCTTTTTGAGTGTTGGAGCTGCACCCATCCAGGATCACTGTGTAACAGTACAGAGTCACTGTTTATTCAGGGTAAGGATCACTCACTGTGTAACTGTACAGAGTCACTGTTTATTCAGCAGGGTAAGGATCACTCACTGTGTAACTGTACAGAGTCACTGTTTATTCAGCAGGGTAAGGATCACTCACTGTGTAACAGTACAGAGTCACTGTTTATTCAGGGTAAGGATCACTCACTGTGTAACTGTACAGAGTCACTGTTTATTCAGCAGGGTAAGGATCACTCACTGTGTAACTGTACAGAGTCACTGTTTATTCAGCAGGGTAAGGATCACTCACTGTGTAACTGTACAGAGTCACTGTTTATTCAGCAGGGTAAGGATCACTCACTGTGTAACTGTACAGAGTCACTGTTTATTCAGCAGGGTAAGGATCACTCACTGTGTAACTGTACAGAGTTACTGTTTATTCAGGGTAAGGATCACTCACTGTGTAACTGTACAGAGTCACTGTTTATTCAGCAGGGTAAGGATCACTCACTGTGTAACTGTACAGAGACACTGTTTAGTCAGGGTAAGGATCACTCACTGTGTAACTGTACAGAGTCACTGTTTATTCAGCAGGGTAAGGATCACTCACTGTGCAACTGTACAGAGTCACAGCTTATTCAGCAGGGTAAGGATCGCTCACCGTAGAGTCATGTTTATTGAGGGTAAAGGTCACTCACTGTGTAACTGTACAGACTAAGAGTTTTAACAACACCAGGTTAAAGTATTCAGGGTAAGGATTACTGACTGTGTTATATAGTGACAGACCTGACCGTACCAGTACTGTACCCCAGTATTATACGGTTACAGACCCTTCCCACCAGTACTGTACCCCAGTGTTATACAGTGACAGACCTGTCCCCACCAGTGCTGTACCCCAGTGTTATACAGTGACAGACCTGTCCCCACCAGTGCTGTACCCCAGTGTTATACAGTGACAGACCGGTCCCCACCAGTACTGTACCCCAGTGTTATACAGTTACAGACCCGTCCCCACCAGTACTGTATCCCAGTGTTATACAGTGACAGACCCGTCCCCACCCGTACTGTATCCCAGTGTTATAGTGACAGACCCGTCCCCACCAGTACTGTCCCCCAGTGTTATACAGTGACAGACCCGTCCCCACCAGTACTGTATCCCAGTGTTATAGTGACAGACCCGTCCCCACCAGTGCTGTACCCCAGTGTTATACAGTGACAGACCCGTCCCCACCAGTGCTGTACCCCAGTGTTATACAGTGACAGACCCGTCCCCACCAGTACTGTACCCCAGTGTTATAAGAACATAAGAACATAAGAAATAGGAGCAGGAGTAGGCCATCTAGCCCCTCGAGCCTGCCCCGCCATTCAATAAGATCATGGCTGATCTGACGTGGATCAGTACCACTTACCCGCCTGATCCCCATAACCCTTAATTCCCTTACCGATCAGGAATCCATCCATCCGCGCTTTAAACATATTCAGCGAGGTAGCCTCCACCACCTCAGTGGGCAGAGAATTCCAGAGATTCACCACCCTCTGGGAGAAGAAGTTCCTCCTCAACTCTGTCTTAAACCGACCCCCCTTTATTTTGAGGCTGTGTCCTCTAGTTTTAACTTCCTTACTAAGTGGAAAGAATCTCTCCGCCTCCACCCTGTCCAGCCCCCGCATTATCTTATAAGTCTCCATAAGATCCCCCCTCATCCTTCTAAACTCCAACGAGTACAAACCCAATCTCCTCAGCCTCTCCTCATAATCCAAACCCCTCATCTCCGGTATCAACCTGGTGAACCTTCTCTGCACTCCCTCCAATGCCAATATATCCTTCCTCATATAAGGGGACCAATACTGCACACAGTATTCCAGCTGCGGCCTCACCAATGCCCTGTACAGGTGCATCAAGACATCCCTGCTTTTATATTCTATCACCCTCGCAATATAGGCCAACATCCCATTTGCCTTCTTGATCACCTGTTGTACCTGCAGACTGGGCTTTTGCGTCTCATGCACAAGGACCCCCAGGTCCCTTTGCACGGTAGCATGTTTTAATTTGTTTCCATTGAGATAGTAATCCCATTTGTTATTATTTCCTCCAAAGTGTATAACCTCGCATTTCTCAACGTTATACTCCATTTGCCATATCCTCGCCCACTCACTCAGCCTGTCCAAATCTCTCTGCAGATCTTCTCCGTCCTCCACACGATTCACTTTTCCACTTATCTTTGTGTCGTCTGCAAACTTCGTTACCCTACACTCCGTCCCCTCCTCCAGATCATCTATATAAATGGTAAACAGTTGCGGCCCGAGTACCGATCCCTGCGGCACGCCACTAGTTACCTTCCTCCAACCGGAAAAACACCCATTTATTCCGACTCTTTGCTTCCTGTCGGATAGCCAGTCCCCAATCCACTTTAACACACTACCCCCAACTCCGTGTGCCCTAATCTTCTTCAGCAGCCTTTTATGGGGCACCTTATCAAACGCCTTTTGGAAATCCAAAAACACCGCATCCACCGGTTCTCCTCCATCAACCGCCCTAGTCACATCTTCATAAAAATCCAACATGTTCGTCAAGCACGACTTTCCCCTCATGAATCCATGCTGCGTCTGATTGATCGAACCATTTCTATCCAGATGCCCTGCTATCTCCTCTTTAATAATGGATTCCAGCATTTTCCCTACTACAGACGTTAAGCTGACCGGCCTATAGTTACCCGCCTTTTGTCTCCTTCCTTTTTTAAACAGCGGCGTAACATTAGCCGTTTTCCAATCAACCGGCACTACCCCAGAATGCAACGAGTTTTGATAAATAATCACTAACGCATCCACTATTACCTCTGACATTTCTTTCAATACCCTGGGATGCATTCCATCCGGACCCGGGGACTTGTCCACCTTCAGTCCCATTAGTCTACCCAGCACTGCCTCTCTGGTAACATTAATCGTATTAAGTATTTCTCCTGCTGCCAACCCTCTATCGTTAATATTTGGCAAACTATTTGTGTCCTCCACCGTGAAGACCGACACAAAAAACGTATTTAAAGACTCAGCCATATCCTCATTTCCCACTATTAACTCCCCCCTCTCGTCCTCCAAGGGTCCAACATTCACTCTAGCCACTCTATTCCTTTTTATATATTTATAAAAACTTTTACTATCATTTTTTATATTAATTGCTAGCCTAGCTTCATAGTCTATCCTTCCTTTATCGCTTTCTTAGTCTCTCTTTGTTGTTTCTTAAATTTTTCCCAATCACTTGTTTCTCCACTATTTTTGGCCACTCTGTACGCAGCTGTTTTTATTTTAATACTCTCCTTTATTTCCTTCGTTATCCACGGCTGGTTCTCCCTTTTCTTACAATCCTTGTTTTTTGCTGGAATATACTTTTGCTGAGAACTGAAAAGGATCTCCTTAAAAATCCTCCACTGTTCCTCAGCTATCCTACCTGCCAGCCTGCTCTCCCAGTCTACCTTAGCCAATTCATCCCTCATCCTATCATATTTCCCTCTGTTCAAACAGAGGACACTGGTTTGAGACCAAACTTTCTCCTCTTCCATCTGAATCAGAAATTCGACCATATTGTGGTCACTAGACCCAAGAGGGTCCTTCACAATAAGATCCTTAATTCTACCTACCTCGTTACACAATACCAGATCCAAAATAGCTCGTTCCCTCGTCGGTTCCGTAACATGCTGCTCAAGGAAACTATCCCGACAGCATTCTAAGAACTCTTCCTCCATTCCACCCTTACCGACTTGAGTCTGCCAGTCAATGTGCATGTTGAAGTCCCCCATGATTATTGCCGTTCCGTTTTTACACGCATCCCTTATCTGCTTGTTTACAGCCCTCCCTACCTCAACATTATTATTCGGGGACCTATATACCACACCTACTAGTGTCTTTCTCCCTCTACTATTCCTCATCTCTACCCATAATGATTCCACGTTTTGTTCCTCAGAGCCTATGTCATCCCTCAGTACTACCCTGATATTATCTCTTATTAATAGCGCGACCCCACCACCGTTTCCTTCCTGTCTACTCTGTTATACAGCGACAGACCCATCCCCACCAGTACTGTACCCCAGTGTTATACAGTGACAGACCCGTCCCTACCAGTACTGTACCCCAGTGTTATACAGTGACAGACCCGTCCCCACCAGTACTGTACCCCAGTGTTATACAGCGACAGACCCATCCCCACCAGTACTGTACCCCAGTGTTATACAGTAACTGACCCATCCCCACCAGTACTGTACCCCAGTGTTATACAGTGACAGACCCATCCCCACCAGTACTGTACCCGTGTTACAGTGACAGACCCGTCCCCACCAGTACTGTACCCCAGTGTTATACAGTGACAGACCTGTCCCCACCAGTACTGTACCCCAGTGTTATACAGTGACAGACCCGTCCCCACCAGTACTGTACCCGTGTTACAGTGACAGACCCGTCCCCACCAGTACTGTACCCCAGTGTTATACAGTGACAGACCTGTCCCCACCAGTACTGTACCCCAGTGTTATACAGTGACAGACCTGTCCCCACCAGTACTGTACCCCAGTGTTATACAGCGACAGACCCATCCCCACCAGTACTGTACCCCAGTGTTATACAGTGACAGACCCGTCCCCACCAGTACTGTACCCCAGTGTTATACAGTGACAGACCCGTCCCTACCAGTACTGTACCCCAGTGTTATACAGTGACAGACCCGTCCCCACCAGTACTGTACCCCAGTGTTATACAGCGACAGACCCATCCCCACCAGTACTGTACCCCAGTGTTATACAGTGACAGACCCGTCCCCACCAGTACTGTACCCCAGTGTTATACAGTGACTGACCCATCCCCACCAGTACTGTACCCCAGTGTTATACAGTGACAGACCTGTCCCCACCAGTACTGCACCCGTGTTATACAGTGACAGACCCGTCCCCACCAGTACTGTACCCCAGTGTTATACAGCGACAGACCCATCCCCACCAGTACTGTAGCCCAGTGTTACACAGTGACAGACCCGTCCCCACCAGTACTGTCCCCCAGTGTTACACAGTGACAGACCCGTCCCCACCAGTACTGCACCCCAGTGTTATACAGCGACAGACCCATCCCCACCAGTACTGTAGCCCAGTGTTATACAGTGACAGACCCGTCCCCACCAGTACTGTCCCCCAGTGTTATACAGTGACAGACCCGTCCCCACCAGTACTGTCCCCCAGTGTTATACAGTGACAGACCCGTCCCCACCAGTACTGTACCCCAGTGTTACACAGTGACAGACCCATCCCCACCAGTACTGTACCACAGTGTTACAGTGACAGACCCGTCCCCACCAGTACTGTACCCCAGTGTTACAGTGACAGACCCATCCCCACCAGTACTGTACCCCAGTGTTATACAGTGACAGACCCGTCCCCACCAGTACTGTATTCCAGTGTTATACAGTGACAGACCCATCCCCACCAGTACTGTACCCCAGTGTTATACAGTGACAGACCCGTCCCCACCAGTACTGTACCCCAGTGTTATACAGTGACAGACCCATCCCCACCAGTACTGTACCCGTGTTACAGTGACAGACCCGTCCCCACCAGTACTGTACCCCAGTGTTATACAGTGACAGACCTGTCCCCACCAGTACTGTACCCCAGTGTTATAGTGACAAACCCGTCCCCACCAGTACTGTACCCCAGTGCTATACAGTGACAGACCCATCCCCACCAGTACTGTACCCCAGTGTTATACAGTGACAGACCCGTCCCCACCAGTACTGTACCCCAGTGTTATACAGTGACAGACCCCGTCCCCACCAGTACTGTACCCCAGTGTTATAGTGACAGACCCGTCCCCACCAGTACTGTACCCCAGTGTTATACAGTGACAGACCCGTCCCCACCAGTACTGTACCCCAGTGTTATACAGTGACAGACCCGTCCCCACCAGTACTGTACCCCAGTGTTATACAGTGACAGACCCGTCCCCACCAGTACTGTACCCCAGTGTTATACAGTGACAGACCCGTCCCCACCTGTACTGTACCCCAGTGTTATACAGTGACAGACCCGTCCCCACCAGTACTGTACCCCAGTGTTATACAGTGACAGACCCGTCCCCACCAGTACTGTACCCCAGTGTTATACAGTGACAGACCCGTCCCCACCAGTACTGTACCCCAGTGTTATACAGTGACAGACCCGTCCCCACCAGTACTGTACCCCAGTGTTATACAGTGACAGACCTGTCCTCTGTGAGATTCTGTGTCTTCAGGAGAAATAGGGAAGAAACTGGTGGAGAAAACCTGTGATCTTTTGAGACTGTTTGATTCTTTGCCAGAAGGCTCCAGCGAATGGGAATAACTTGAGAGATACAGGACAATGGAGAGAATTGCTATAAGGGAGCTTCATAGGTGACGAAATTCCAGTCGCTAAAAACTGGGTGGATTTTGAGGCCTGGAATGACTTACAAACTAAAATATCAAGTCGCAAAATATCATTGTGAAACCAGTTGGGTTTCTTTTGCTATTCAGTTTGGAACAGAAAACACAGGGATCAAAGAAACTATCAACCAAACAACTCACCAGCCTCCCCCTAACTGTGACTGGCCAGCGAGACAATGAAATTGATTCTGACAATTAGTGAATGATCCGGTGTTGAGTGAGTCTAAACGCAGTTCACATTGCGAATTAACCAGGATCGCGGGCAAAGGCAACATCAGATTGCAAAGCCTCGGCTCCAACACTAACAAGTGTGCAATTAATTGGCCTGAATTAATGATGTTAATTGCAAACAGACATGCAGAAAATCGCAGTTGTTCAGTTCTGGAGGCTGCAGATTGGAGACCTGGAGCTCAAGTGCCCATTGACAAGGCTGGGACCTCACTATCCCCATCACCAAATCCATTACTTCCACAATCAGAGTGTGGATTATGCAGCAAATCCTCACTGAATGTTGTGGGAGAGTCCCTGAAATTCGCCACATTGAGCGGATCAACTTTAAATGAACCATAGTTTCCCATTGGGATCAACCTGGAAGCTGGAGTTAGATTCCTTCAGACATTCCTCGTCAAGAATAAACTGATGTACAAGTTGGGCAAGGACAAGTATTAAGCAGCACGGTGGCACAGTGGTTAGCACTGCTGCCTCACAGCGCCAGGGAGCCGGGTTCAATTCCCAGCTTTGGGTCACTGTCTGCGCGGAGTCTGCATGTTCTCTCCGTGTCTGCGTGGGTTTCCTCCCACAGTCCAAAGCTGTGCTGGTTAGGTGCATTGGCCATGATAAATTCTCCCTCAGTGTACCTGAGCAGACAGCGGAGTGTGGAGACTAGGGGATTTTCACAGTAATTTCATTGCAGTGTTAATGTAAGCCTACTCATGACACTAATAAATAAATATTAAACTTTAAATTGGAATACTGTGCTGTACATGTGCATTTCTTGCTGGAATAATTTATATTTTGCAACAGAAATATATAAATTTTAACCAGATAGCACTGAGTAACCAAACAAGCCTGTGTCTCAAACTCAGCATTGCTGAAACTCAGCTCCACTTCCTGCTTGCTTTCCTTTCTCACTCTTTTTTCCCTCTCCCCGTTCCCATATTCTATCTCTCTTTTTCCACTCTCACTTCCCTCCGCCCCCCCCCCCTCCCCTTCCCAGTGTGAGAGTCAGTGTGTGTGGGACCCGTACCCCAGGGAGAGTCAGTGTGTGTGGAACCCATACCCCACTGAGAGTCGGTGTGTGTGGAACCCGTACCCCAGTGAGAGTCAGTGTGTGTGGGACCCGTACCCCAGTGAGAGTCAGTGTGGGTGGGACCCAGACCCCAGTGAGAGTCAGTGTGTGTGGAACCCGTACCCCAGTGAGAGTCAGTGTGGGTGGAATGTTTATTTACCAAGAGTTTGACAAATTAGTTTTACTTGAATCGATGGGCACGAGGACCTGAGGGGCTGCCTGTGGTGAAGGGGTAGTGCCCACTCCCGCAGGCAGGGCTCCTGACTCCGACCCCGAGGAACAGCTGGTGAGGAGACCCAGTTTTAACGCAGCCAATAGCAGGGCTCAACTGGCAGCTCCCCCAATCACACGGAGGAATTGTGTTTAACAGGAGCAGAGCAAGCGGGAGGAGAAAGCAGGAAAGGCAGATGGGGAGAGAGCAATGGCTGCCTCTCCCCCTCCCCTACCCCCCTCCCCACCCCCCCCCCCACCCACCCCCCCACCTACCCCCCTCCCCATCTACCCCCCTCCCCACCCCCCCCCCCCCCCCCGTCTACCCCCCTCCCCACCCACCCCCCTCCACCCCACTCTTCACTGCCTACAATATCCTCTGACATTCTGAGAGTTGAGTTGTTGATCCCAGAAAGGAGTTTTTCTGCAGAATAAAGAAAGATTTTGGGCCAAATATTTATAAAGACCATTGATGTCTTTTTATCTGCCCCCCGCAACCCCCCCCCCCCCCCCCCGAAATAACTCCCACAAGACCGGTGTCCCTTCACGAAATCCAGATTTATTTACAATAGTCAGTAATACTCAGACAGGTCCTTCCCAGTCTCCAGCCAGGGTGCCGGTAGCCCCGACTCTCCACATTATCTACCTCCGCAGGCTCTCCCATTGGCGTGCATTGACTACCTCAATCAGGGAGCTCGTATTCCAACAGGTCCACCTCGTGAACCTCGGTAAAGCCATGACACCCCCCCCGCGTCTACATCCGAGGAGCCTCAGTGGGCCGTTGGCCTCGCGAACCTCTTGCGGCGTTTCAACTCCGGGGTCCGGTTCCTCCAGCCCTGCGGGGTGTAGCGGACCGGGGCTTACCTCTTTCAGCTCGAGTGTCGAGGCACGGATACACGCTCTTCCATCAGATTGTAAGGCAGTCGACGCGGCTAAATCCGGAGCACCCGGAGGAAACCCACGCAGACACGTGGAGAATATGCAAACTCCACACAGACAGTGACCCGAGCCGGGAATCGAACCCAGATCCCTGGAGCTGTGAAGCAGCAGTGCTAACCACTGTGCTACCGGGCCGCCGGTTTAAGCAGATATTTCATAACTCTCAACAAAATTAAAATATTCCATTGAGAAAGAAAGACGACAAGAAAGGTGCACCACCTGTAACGAGCTAAGGAAATTAAGGACGGTGCAGTGGGTAGCGTCACTGCCTCAAAGCCAGAAGCTCCAGGTTTGAGTTCCACCCCAAGCCAGAAAAGGTGCATTCCTAACGCGGGACTAAGAGCAGGAGAGACTCCTGGTCGGCCATGCTTGATGTGGAGTGGCAACCGGCAAGCTACAAGTCAATGGCGACAGGCTAGCAAGCTGTTCCAGGAAAAACCTAGTCAAGGGAACAGATGAAAGTCTGCCTCATGCACCACTGCATACGGGAAGAGAAACAACAACAAGCTAATTGACATACAAAGCTGCAAAGATTAGGCCCAAAAATGGGAAAATTTTAGGAATTAGCAAAGGATGACTAAAAGAGTTATAAAAAAAAGAGAAATTGAAGAGAAAAGTCCCAAGAAATATAAAAACCGAAAGCAAAAGATTCTCCATGTATGCAAAAAGGAAGAGAGTAGCTAAAATGAGCATTGGCCCCTTTGAGGATGAGGCTGGGAAATTAATAACTGAAACATGGAAATGGCAGAAACTTCAGCCAACTACTTGTATCCGTCTTCACAGAAGACACAAAAACATTCCAAGAATAGTGGAAAATCAAGAGTCTAAAGGGAGGAACTTAAAACAATCACGGTCACGAGAGAAACATTACAAGGAAAACTAACGGGATTAAAGACTAACAAATCCCCTGGACCCGAAACCTGCACCTGAGGATCTTATAAGAAGTGGCGACAGAAATGGGTGGCTATACTGTGTGATGATATTGTGCCTTTAAGAAATATTTCTTGAGGGATATGTTTAAAATTCAGCTCTGTTTACACTGTGCCAATTTGTCTGCACCAGGCAGCTCATATGCTGGGAATGCGGACTAGCTAATTGGGGTGTTTTGTTTTAATCTGAGTTAATGCATTTTTGTTTATTTATGGTTTTTCCCCTGGTGTTTCAGAGTAGGGTTTGATTAGGCTGATTGACAAAAGACAGAGTCATGTGAAGGAGAGAAGCTATGCTTAAAGGGAAAAACAGTCAGTTTCATAAAGAAGCAAGAGATCTCTCTCTAGAAGCTGCTCTTTGGGAGCTGTTAGGAGAAATAGGTCTCTCTCCAGAGGAGTTCTGGAGGGTTGAGGACCGGCAGTCCATGTACCAGCATGTAAGCCCGTGTGTTGCTAATGGATTTTGAAGAGAAGTTTAGGTCTATAGGGGGAATAGTGGTTTTGTAAGAGGGAGGTCGTGCCTTACTAATTTGGTGGAGTTTTTTGAGGAAATGACAAAAACAGTTGACAAAGGGCCGTGGATGTCGTCTACATGGATTTCAGTAAGGCATTTGACAAAGTCCCTCATGGCAGGTTGGTTAAGAAGGTTACGACTCATGGAATACAAGGGGAGGTGGCTAGATGGGTAGAAAACTGGCTTGGCCACAGGAGACAGAGGGTAACAGTCGAAGGGTCCTTTTCCGGCTGGAGGTCTGTGACCAGTGGTGTTCCGCAGGGCTCTGTACTGGGACCTCTGCTATTTGTGATATATACAAATGATTTGGAAGAAGGTGTAACTGGTGTTATCAGCAAGTTTGCGGATGACACGAAGATGGCTGGACTTGCGGATAGCGATGAACATTGTCGGACAATACAGCAGGATATCGATAGGCTGGAAAATTGGGCGGAGAAATGGCAGATGGAATTTAATCCAAATAAATGCGAAGTGATGCATTTTGGTAGAACTAATGTGGGGGGGGGGGGGGGGGGGGGAGTTATACAATAAATGGCAGAGCCATCAAGAGTATAGAAACACAGAGGGACCTAGGTGTGCAAGTCCACAAATCCTTGAAGGTGGCAGCACAGGTGGAGAAGGTGGTGAAGAAGGCATATGGTATGCTTGACTTTATAGGACGGGGTATAGAGTATAAAAGCTGGAGTCTGATGTTGCAGCTGCATAGAACGCTGGTTAGGCCACATTTGGAGTACTGCATCCAGTTCTGGTCGCCGCACTACCAGAAGGACGTGGAGGCTTTGGAGAGAGTGCAGAGAAGGTTTACCAGGATGTTGCCTGGTATGGAGGGTCTTAGCTATGAGGAGAGATTGGGTAAACTGGGCTTGTTCTCCCTGGAAAGACGGAGAATGAGGGGAGACCTAATAGAGGTGTACAAAATTATGAAGGGTATAGATAGGGTGAACAGTGGGAAGCTTTTTCCCAGGTCAGAGGTGACGATCACGAGGGGTCACGGGCTCAAGGTGAGAGGGGTGAGGTATAACTCAGATATCAGAGGGACGTTTTTTTTACACAGAGTGGTGGGGACCTGGAATGCACTGCCAAGTAGGGTGGTGGAGGCAGACACGCTGGCATCGTTTAAGACTTACCTGGATAGTCACATGAGCAGTCTGGGAATGGAATGATACAAACGAATGGTCTAGTTGGACCAATGAGCGGCACAGGCTTGGAGGGCCGAAGGGCCTGTTTCCTGTGCTGTACTGTTCTTTGTTCTTAGTGCTTAAATTGGAACTAATAGAGATAGGTTAGCAGTTAAGAATTGTATCTTGTCATATTTAAGTATTGTTCAATTGGTAAAAGTTAAGTTAATTCATTTGTTATAGTTAAACTGTGTTGTTAAATAAAGTTTGTTTAGATAAAGCTTCCTAGTGTGTCAATAGAATCACACCAGGAGTGAAACACCTTATAAGACCATAAGACATAGGAGCAGAATTAAGCCACTCGGCCCATCGAGTCTGCTCTGCCATTCAATCATGGCTGATATTTTTCTCATCCCCATTCTCCTGCCTTTTCCCCATAACCCGTGATCCCCTTATTAATCAAGAACCTATCCATCTCTGTCTTAAAGACACTCAATGACCTGGCCTCCACAGTCTTCTGAGGCAAAGAGTTCCACAGATTCACCACTCTCTGGCTGAAGAAGTTCCTCTTCATCTCTGTTTTAAAGGATCGTCCCTTTAGTCTGAAGTCGTGCCCTCTGGTTCTAGTTTTTCCTACTAATGAAAACATCCTCTCCACGTCCACTCTATCCAGGCCTCGCAGTATCCTGTAAGTTTCAATAAGATACCCCCTCATCCTTCTAAACTCCAATGAGAATAGACCCAGAGTCTTCAACCGTTCCTCATACGACAAGCTCTTCATTCCAGGGATCTTGTGAAACTCCTCTGGACCCCTTCCAAGGCCAGCACATCCTTCCTTAGATACAGGGCCCAAAACTGCTCACAATACTCCAAATGGGGTCTGACCAGAGCCTTTTACAGCCTCAGGAGTATATCCCTGCTCTTGTATTCTAGCCCTCTCGACATGAATGCTAACATTGCATTTGCCTTCCTAACTGCCGACTGAACCTGCACTTTAACCTTAAGAGAATCTTGAACAAGGACTCCCAAGACCCTTTGTGCTTCTGATTTCCTAAGCATTTCCCCATTTAGAAAATAGTCTGTGCCTCTATTCCTCCTTCCAAAGTGCATAACCTCACACTTTTCCACATTGAATTCCATCTGCCACTTCTTTGCCCACTCTCCTAACCTGTCCAAGTCCTTCTGCAGCCCCCCTGCTTCCTCAATACTACCTGTCCCTCTACATATCTTTGTATCATCTGCAAACTTAGCAACAGTGCCTTCAGTTCAGTCCTTATCCTTGCACTAATGCCAAAATAAAAAATTGTTGGGGTCACTCAACCGCTTTCTACTGCCACCCTTTGTGTCAATTACTAAGCCAGTTTTGGATCCATCTCACCAAGTTTTCCTGAATTCCATGTGCTTCAACCTTCTCAATCAGTCTCCCATGTGGGACCTTGTCAAAGGCTTTGCTAAAATCCATATAAACTACATCAACTGAACTTCCCTGATCCATACACTCGATAAACTTTTTCAAAAAATATATCAAATTTGTTAAGCATGACCTCCCTCTGATTAACCCATGCTTTTCCAAGCGGAGATTAATTCTCTCCTTCAGAATTTTCTCTAATAGTTTCCCTATCACTGACGTGAGACTCCCCGATCTGTAATTCCCTGGTTTATCTCTAACACCCTTCTTGAAAAGTGGAACTGCATTAGTCATCCTCCAGTCCTCTCGCACTACCCCATGGCCAGGGAGGAGTTATAAATTTCATAACTCGCCTCCCATAGCAGCCTGGGATGCAAGTCAATCCGGGCCTGGGGATTTGTCCATTTTCCAAGCTCGTTAAATCCTCCAATACCTCCCCACTCCCTATGGAAAACTGTGCAAGTTCCTCACAGTCCCGTTTCCTGAATTCTGTCCCTATGTTATCCTTTTCCTGAGTGAAGACCAATGAGAGGTATACATTTAACACCCTCCAATGTCCTGTGGCTTCACACACAGATTGCCTGCCCCCTTGGTCTCTAATGGGCCCTACTCTTTCCCTGGCTAACCTATTCTCCTTAATGTATTTATAGAATACCTTAGTATTCTCTCTAATCTTGTTTACAAGTCCTTTTTCGTGCCCCCATTTTGCTCTTCTAATTGCTTTCCTATGCTCCCTTGTGCAAGTCCTATACTCTTCTACCGTACCGTGTTGTGATCGCTATCACTAAAATGCTCCCCCACTGCCCCATTGAACACTTGCCCAGCTTCATTCTCCTGAACTAGATCCAGCACTGCTCCATCCCTTGTTGGGCCTTCCACATATTGATACAAAAAACTCCCCTGGATACATTTCAAGCAATCAGCCCCCTTTAAACAATGACTATCCCAATTTATGTTGGGGAAGCTGAAATCCCCCAAGTATAGCTACCCGATTATTATTCTCACTCACCTCAGTGAATTGTCTACATATTTGATCCACTATTTCCCGCTGACTCTTTGGGGGTCTATAATACACTTCCAGTGATGTGGCTGCCCCATTAACATTCCTAAATTCTACCCACAAAGCCTCATTTGAAGACTCCTCCAACATCTCATCTCTCCTTATTGCAGTAATTGACTCCTCAATTATAGTGTGACACCACCTCCCTTTTTTTGCACCCTCCTCTGTCTCGCCTAAAGATCCTCTACCCTGGAATATTGAGTTGCCAGTCTTGCCCTTCCCTCAACCATGTCTCTGTGATAGCAACAATATAACACAAGAACATAAGAACTAGGAGCAGGAGTAGGCCATCTGGTCCCTCGAGCCTGCTCCGCCATTCAATAAGATCATGGCTGATCTTTTTGTGGACTCAGCTCCACTTACCTACCCGTTCACCATAACTCTTAATTCCTTTACTGTTCAAAAATTGATCTATCCTTGCCTTAAAAACATTCAATGAGGTAGCCTCAACTGCTTCACTGGGCAGGGAATTCTACAGATTCACAACCCTATGTGTGAAGAAGTTCCTCCTCAACTCAGTCCTAAACCTGCTCCCCCTATGCCCCCTAGTTCTAGTTTCACCTGCCAGTGGAAACAACTTCCCTGCTATTTTATCTATTCCCTTCATAATCTTATATGTTTTTATAAGATCTCCTCTCATTCTTTTGAATTCCAATGAGTATAGCCCCATCTACTCAGTTTCTCCCCATAAGCCAACCCTCACAACTCCGGAATCAAGTAATCATGGGATAAAGGGGGAGGTGGCTAGATGGGTGGAGAACTGGCTTGGTCACAGAAGACAGAGGGTGGTAGTGGAAGGGTCTTTTTCCGGCTGGATGCCCGTGACTAGTGGTGTTCCGCAGGGCTCTGTATTGGGAGCTCTGCTGTTTGTGATTTATATAAATTATCTGGAAGAAGGTATAACTGGGGTGATCAGTAAGTTTGCAGATGACACAAAAATGGCTGGACTTGTAGATAGTGTTTGTGCTGTAGTTTTTCTATGTTTCTATTAGGTAGGTCTAGAAGGTAGGGATGTGTTCGGCACAACTTGTGGGCCGAAGGGTCTGTTTGTGCTGTAGTTTTTCTATGTTTCTATAGTGAGGAACATTGTCAGAGGCTACAGAAGGATATAGATAAGCTGGTAATTTGGGCAAAGAAATGGCAGATGGAGTTCAATCCAGATAAATGCGAAGTGATGCATTTTGGTAGAACTAACGTAGGAGGGAGCTATACGATAAATGGCAGAACCATAAAGGGTGTAGATACGCAGGGGGACCTGGGTGTGCAAGTCGACAGATCCTTGACGGTGATATCACAGGTGGAGAAGGTAGTGAATAAGGCATATGGCATGCTTGCCTTTATAGGACGGGGCATAGAGTATAAAAGTTGGGGTCTGATGTTGCAATTGTATAGAACGTTGGTTCGGCCGCATTTGGAATACTGCGCCCAGTTCTGGTCGCCACACTATCAGAAGGACGTGGAGGCTTTAGGGAGAGTGCAGAGGAGGTTTACCAGGATGTTGCCTGGTATGGAAGGGCTTAGTTATGGAGAGATTGGGTAAACTGGGGTTGTTCTCACTGGAAAGACGGAGGATGAGGGGTGACCTAATAGGGGTGTATAAAATTATGAAAGGCATAGATAGGGTGAATGGTGGGAAGCTTTTTCCCAGGTCGGTGGTGACGTTCACGAGGGGTTATAGGTTCAAGGGGGGGGGGGGGTTTAACACGGATATCAGAAGGACGTATTTTACACAGAGGGTGGTGGGGGCCTGGAATGCCCTGCCGGGCAAGGTGGTCGAGGCGGACACACTGGGAACGTTTAAGACTTATCTAGATAGCCATATGAACGGAGTGTGAATGGAGGGATACAAAAGAATGGTCTAGTTTCGACCAGGGAGCGGCGCGGGCTTGGAGTGCCAAAGGGCCTGTTTCGTGCTGTATTGTTCTTTGTTCAACCTAGTGAATCTCCTCTGCACCCCCTCAGTGCCAGTATATCCTTTCTCAAGTAAGGAGACCAAAACTGTACACAGTATTCCAGGTGTGGACTCACCAGCACCTTATACAGCTGCAACATAATCTCGCTGTTTTTAAACTCCATCCCTCTAGCAATGAAGGACAAAATTCCATTTGCCTTCTTAATTACCTGCTGCACCTGAAAACCAACTCCTTGAGATTCCTGCACAAGGACATCCAGGTCCCTCTGCACAGCAGCATGCTGCAATTTTTTACCATTTAAATAATAGTCCATTTTGCTGTTATTTCTACTAAAATAATTTATCAACATTATACTCCATCTGCCAAACCCTTGCCCACTCACTTAGACTATCTATATCCCTTTGCAGACTTTCAGCGTCCTCTGCACACTTTGCTCTTCCACCCATCTTAGTGTCATCTGCGAATATCACACTTCCATGTGTCAGTCTACGCGCTTAACTCCTCAGTCTTACACTCCTAGCATTAAAGTAAAGACCAACCAACCTTGTCTTACTCTCTTGTCACTCAACATATTCACTGGAGTTTAGAAGAGCGAGAGGGGATCTCATAGAAACTTAGAAAATTCTAACAGGGTTAGACAGGGTTAGACAGAAGACGTGAGATGGGATCAGGATATTGAATTTGATCAGCTCGAACAAAATAAATGGTAGAGCAGGCTCAAATAGATAGAATGGAATAGAAACCCTACAGTGCAGAAGGAGGCCATTCGGCCCATCGAGTCTGCACCGACCACAATTCCACCCAGCCCTACCCCCACATATTTACCCACTAATCCCTCTAACCTACGCATTTTAGGATTCTAAGGGGCAATTTTTTAATCTGGCCAATCAACCTAATCCGCACATCTTTGGACTGTGGGAGGAAACCGGGACACCCGGAGGAAACCCACGCAGACACGAGGAGAACGTGCAAACTCCACACAGACAGTGACCCAAGCCGGGAATCGAACCCGGGACCCTGGAGCTGTGAAGCAGCAGTGCTAACCACTGCGCTAAGGGCCGAATGGCCTACTCCTGCTTCTAGTTTCTATGTTACTATAGCTGAACTCTCCCTCACTTGCTTCCTTTACAAGAGCATGATGTGTCTCTATTTTACTAATGTTCGCTGTCCCCTTCCCCAGCCAAACTAGTTTAGACTCTACCTAACAGCACTATCAACCCCACCCACAATTGGTCCAACTCTGGTTAGATGCAGAATGTCCCGTTTGTACAGGTCCCACCTTTCCCAGAAACGATCCCAGTGATCCAGGAATCTAAAACCCTCCCTCCTGCACCAACTCTTGAGCTACACATTAATCTGCACTATTCTCCCATTTCTGTACTTGCTAGAATTTGGCACCAGGAGTAATCCAGAGATTACAACCTCAGAGGTCCTGCTTTTTAATCTGTATAATGTGGGAAAATGTGAGGTTTTCCACTTTGGCAGGAAGATTAGGAAAGCAGCTTTTATTAAATGGGAGAGAAATTGCAGAGGTACAGAGGGATGTGGGTATTTGTGTCTGTGAATCACAAAGTTAAAATTCAGGAACAGAACGGGATTAGAAAGGTATTGTTGGCCTTTATTGAAGGTGGATGGAGTATAAGGAAGTCTTGCTACAACTGCACAGGGCATTGGTCAGACCACATCTGGAATACCGTGTACAGTTTTGGTCTCCTTACTTAGGGAAGGATATACTTGCACTGGACACAGTTCAGAGAAGGTTCACCAGGCTGATTCCTGGTATGAAGGGATTGTCTAATGAGGAAAGGATGGACAGGTTGCATTTTTTTGATTTATCACCACGTGTATTAGTATACAGTGAAAAGTATTGTTTCTTGCATGCTATACAAAGCATACCGTTCATAGAGAAGGAAACAGAGAGTGCAGAATGTAGTGTTCCAGTCATAGCCAGGGTGTAGACAAAGATCAACTTAATACGAGGTAGGTCCATTCAAAAGTCTGATGGTAGCAGGGAAGAAGCTGTTCTTGAGTTGGTTGGTACGTGATCTCAGAATTTTGTATCTGTTTCCCAGCGGAAGAGTGTGTCCGGGATGCGTGAGGTCCTTGATTATGCTGGCTGCTTTGCCAAGGCAGCGGGAAGTGTAGACAGAGTCAATAGATGGGAGGCTGGTTTGAGCGATGGACTGGGCTTAATTTATGACCCTTTTGCTGGTGATCTGGACACCCAAAAACTTTAAGTTCTCAACGATTTCTACTTCGTCCCCATTTGATGTAGACAGAGGCATGCCCTCCACGATGCTTCCTGAAGTTGAAGACTATCTCCTTTGTTTTGTTAACAGCGAGGGAGAGATTATTGTCATCGCACCAGTTCACCAGATTCTTTATCTCTTTCCTGTACTCTGTCTCGTCATTGTTTGGGATCCGACCCACTATGGTGGTGTCATCAGCAAAGTTGAAAATCGAGTTGGACGGGAATTTGGCCGCACAGTCAGAGGAGAATAAGGGGTATAGAACAAAGAACAAAGAACAAAGAACAATACAGCACAGGAACAGGCCCTTCGGCCCTCCAAGCCTGCGCCGCTCCCCGGTCCAGGATTGAATCCTGAATCCAGGATCCCCGCCCAATTTTCCAGCCTATCTACATACCAATATCCTATCCACCGAGCTGTCCCTCACAGCTATGATGCTTTGTTCATTACAACCTATTAACTTACCCCCACCCCCCCATTCCAGACCATGTGATCTCCAGGGAGAGGCGAAAACCCAGAGTGAAAAACCCCAGGGCCAATATGGGGAAAAAAAAAAAATCTGGGAAATTCCTCTCCGACCCCCTGAGGCGATCGAAACGAGTCCAGGAGATCACAATGGCCCCGATCGGAAAATGCTTCCCAACCCTAGTCATTTCCACTTCCACGAACACCATATGAATTCCCTGCCCCCGAGACAGGTTCCCAACTATCCGCAGTCTCACTCTGTACTGGCACCAGCAAGATGATCGTAGAATGAAGCCTTGAAACGAGAAACCAGGAACAATTAGCCCGCGCCGCTCCCTGGTCCAAACTAGATCACTCTTTTGTATCCCTCCATTCCCACTCCGTTCATATAGCTGTCTAGATAAGTCTTAAACGTTCCCAGTGTGTCCGCCTCCACCACCTTGCCCGGCAACACATTCCAGGCCCCCACGACCCTCTGTGTGAAATATGTCCTTCTGATATCTGTGTTAAACCTCCCCCCCTTCACCTTGAACCTATGACCCCTCGTGAACGTCACCACCGACCCGGGGAAAAGCTTCCCACCGTTCACCCTATCTATGCCTTTCATAATTTTATACACCTCTATAGTCGGGAGCAGAGAACACAACCTTGCAGAGCACCAGTGATGAGGATGATCATGGAGGTGTTGGTGTTGCCTATCCTTACTGATTGCGGTCTGGGGGTTAGGAAGTCTAGGTTCCAGTCACAGAGGGAGGAGCCAAGGCCCAGGTCACGGAGTTTGGAGATGAGCATCTATACTCACCACAGTTCAGAAGAATGAGAATTGTTCTTCTTGAAACATATACGATTCTGAGGGGGCTGCACAGGGTACACACTGAGGCGATGTTTCCCCTTGCGGGGGAATCTGCAATTAACAGAGAACACTGGCCTGACCACTGACCAAATAACCCAAGGATAGCTGGTGATTACTCCGCTATCAGTCCATCTTTGCAGCTTCAACCACTTTGTTGCGACACACTTCACTTCCAGGAGAAGCTGCTAATATTCTCTATAAATACATCTCACACTTCAGGGGCTGTTGATTCGTTCTGAGGGGTGAACCAGAGGTCCGGAATAGAGAGGGAGACGTACAGACTAACATGGAGTAAAGGGGAGAGAGAGAACAGAGAAGACACGAAAGAAGAGAGAGAAATGGATTAAGTTAATAGAAATGAGACAGACAGACAGACAGACAGACACACACAGACAGACACACACAGACAGACAGACACACACAGACAGACAGACACACACAGACAGACAGACAGACACAGACAGAGACACAGACAGACACACACAGACAGACAGACACACACAGACAGACAGACAGACACACAGACAGACAGACACACACAGACAGATAGACACACACAGACAGACACACACAGACAGACACACACACACAGACACACACACACAGACACACACACACAGACACACACACACAGACACACACACACAGACACACACACACAGACACACACACACAGACACACACACACAGACACACACACACAGACACACACACAGACACACACACAGACACACACACAGACACACACACAGACACACACACACAGACACACACACACAGACACACACACACAGACACACACACACAGACACACACACACAGACACACACACACAGACACACACACACAGACACACACACACAGACACACACACACACAGACACACACACACACACAGACACACACACACACACAGACACACACACACACACAGACACACACACACACACAGACACACACACACACAGACACACACACACAGACACACACACACAGACACACACACACACAGACACACACACACACACAGACACACACACACACACAGACACACACACACACAGACACACACACACACAGACACACACACACACAGACACACACACACACAGACACACACACACACAGACACACACAGACACACACACAGACACACACACAGACACACACACAGACACACACACAGACACACACAGACACAGACACACACAGACACAGACACAGACACACACAGACACAGACACACACAGACACACAGACACACAGACACACACACACACACACACACACACAGACACACACACACACACACACACACACAGACACACACACACACAGACACACACACAGACACACACAGACACACACAGACAGACACAGACAGACACACAGACACACAGACACACACACAGACAGACACACACACAGACAGACACACACACAGACAGACACACACACACAAATGCATCCACATACACACACGCACAAGTATGCACACACATACTCACAGGCACATGCATGTGTATACACACACACACACGTACATATATAGGCATACACACACGAAGGCACATATACACACACACATATAAACAGATACAGAGACACATACATCTATATATACAGACAGATAAACACGTGCCCACACACATATACATAGGGTGGGATTTTCCAACCATGCTCACCCCAAAACTGGAAAATCCCACCCGAGGTCAATGAATCTTTGCACGATCCGCTGCCCGCCCACCCGCTACGGGACACAAATATATACATATACACAAATTATATACACACACATACTGACACAGACACAGGTTTACATATGCACCCACATACCAAGACACACAAAGGTGTATACACACAGTCATAGACACGGACATACACACACAGGAAGGAGAGAGGCCAAGAAAGAGATGAAGTCTCGGAGAAAGAGAGAGAGAGTTTGTGGAAGTGAGAGATTGAATGCGAGAGGGGAACTGTGAGCAGATGGGCTGAGGGGCAACGTGTACACACATCTTTCAATGCACATTCAGGACAAAGATCAACATCTGCACAGAACCTAAGGAAAAACAGATGGGCCGTCCTCCCCCTGCTCCCCTCCCCCATCACTGAGCAAGGCCTTGGCAGACATAGCACTGATCCAGCCTTCAAACACAGCCATTCCCCCGTTCCAAATAAGGGCTGGAAGGAAAGAGGGAGATAGAGAGGGCAGGAGAAAGTGGGAATAGAGTAAAGGAAGTGTGAGAAGGAGACAGAATAAAGAGGAAGAGAGAGCAAATGGAAAGGGAGGAAAGAGAGGGAAAGTGGACAGGTGTTTGAAGGGAGGTAGAGAGCAGGAGATGGAGAGAAGGAGGGATGTGGGATGGAGGAGAAGGAAGGGAGGGGAAGGGAAGGAGGAGAGGAAAGTACAGAAGCGAGTGGGAGAGGAATGGGTTGCGAGGAAGCGATTGGAAACAAGGGATAGAGGGAATAAGGAATGGGTTTGAGGGGCAGGAAAGAGAAATGGGAGTGGGTGAGAGAGAGAGAGAGAGAGAGAATAGGGAAGTAAGGGAGGTGTGAAATTCACAGAAATAAAACAGGCATTTATTCACAGAATCACAAACATGCCAGTTATCCATAGAATAGAATCCCTACAGTACAGAAGGAAGCCATTTGGCCCATCGAGTTTGTACCGACCACAATCCCACCCAGGCCCTATCCCCATAACTCCACACATTTACCCTGCTAAATCCCCCTGACATTAGGGTCAATTTATCATGGCCAATCAACCTAACCCACACAACTTTGGAGTGTGGGGGGAAACTGGAGAACCTGGAGGAAACCCACGCAGACACGGGGAGAACGTGCAAACTCCAGGCAGACAGTGGCCCCGAGGCTGGAATTGAACCTGGGTCCCTGGCGCTGTGAGGCAGCAGCGCTAACCATTGTGCCATCCTGCTACAACTCTCCCCAACTTCTACAGATGTATCACTGAATTGGATCAGGAACATTGAGCAGGATTGGAATAACTAATTGCCTCAGCCCGGGGAAAGAGAGGAAAAGAAATGAATATTAACAAATTCATTCTGAGGCCTGGGGGGGGGGGGGGGGGGGGGGGGAGAGAGAGAGAGAGAGAGAGAGAGAGAGAAAGAGAGAGAGAGAGAGGAGGTGAGCACTAGGGCCCTGCAGACGTCAATGAGCCTGCTGAAGGTGTGAGGCCAGTTCGGGATGGGAAACAAAAGCATCATCAACCTGGAAAAGTTGGCAGAGAGCAAAGGGAGAGGGGCACGAGTTAGCGATGGCTCCGCAGAAAGCGGAGATTGTGGATTCAAGTCCCACTCTGGAAACTTGAGACCATAATCTACGGGCCAGCACAATGCTGAGGGAGTGCCGCCCTGTCAGAGGGTCAGTGTCGAGGGAGTGCCGCACTGTCAGAGGGTCAGTACTGAGGGAGTGCCGCACTGTCAGAGGGTCAGTACTGAGGGAGTGCCGCACTGTCAGAGGGTCAGTACTGAGGGAGTGCCGCACTGTCAGAGGGTCAGTGCTGAGGGAGTGCCGCCCTGTCAGAGGGTCAGTGTCGAGGGAGTGCCGCACTGTCAGAGGGTCAGTACTGAGGGAGTGCCGCCCTGTCAGAGGGTCAGTGCTGAGGGAGTGCCGCCCTGTCAGAGGGTCAGTGTCGAGGGAGTGCCGCACTGTCAGAGGGTCAGTGCTGAGGGAGTGTCGCACTGTCAGAGGGTCAGTACTGAGGGAGTGCTGCACTGTCAGAGGGTCAGTGCTGAGGGAGTGCCGCACTGTCAGAGGGTCAGTGCTGAGGGAGCGCCGCACTGTCAGAGGGTCAGTGCTGAGGGAGTGCCGCCCTGTCAGAGGGTCAGTGCTGAGGGAGTGCCGCACTGTCAGAGGGTCAGTGCTGAGGGAGTGCCGCACTGTCAGAGGGTCAGTGCTGAGGGAGTGCCGCACTGTCAGAGGGTCAGTGCTGAGGGAGTGCCGCACTGTCAGAGGTGCTGCTTTTTGGATGAGACATTACACCGAGGCTCTGTCTCTGTTCCAGGTGTATGTAAACAATCCCGTGGCCACTTCCACAGACGAGAGGATCCCTTCCCCGTGTGCCAGTCAATACTTATTCCTCAACCAACAGATTGTCTGGTCGTTATCACACTACTGTGTTTGGGATCTTGCTCTGCGCTAATTAGCGATCACTTTTACTGAATCATAACAGTGTCTACACTTCAAAAGTATATAATTGGTTGCAAAGCTTTTGGGGCATTGTGAGATTCTGAAAGTTGTTGGAGAAAGCAAAATTTGTTTTTTCTCTAACTGAATTTGGTGGGTGTTTGGACCCAGAAGAATAATCGCAGAGATTTTGGAGGCAGCCACAGACAGCCCTGTGCTCCCCCTGCTCGTATATCACGAGTCTGGATCAGTGCAGGGGGGCAGTGCAGTCTGCAGCACTGCACAAATCATTTGCAAGACAATGGGAACTCTGTAAGGCAGCCCCAGGCTTTGCCTTACTGAGTTAACTCCCCCACCCTCCTCCTGTTACATATCCAAACCCCCAGCTCACATTCCAGCTGTCTGCATCCCTTCCCAGCCAGCGTCTCCTACCACCACCCGAAACAGACTCCAAACCAAAGAGATTTCCCCCTCACTCTCTTGCCATGTAACAGAGGAACAGGAAGAGGCTCTTCAGCCCATCAAGTCTGTTCCGACTGTTCTATTAGATCATAGCTGGTCCCCCTTTGAATGGATGTTAAATTGGCACTTCAAAGCTTTCCACAGCCAATGAAAGACTTGTGATCAAAAAAAGCTTATTTATTAGTGTCACAGGTAGGCTTACATTAACACTGCAATGAAGTTATTGCGAAATTCCCCTAGACACTACACTCGGGTGCCTGTTCGGGTACACTGAGGAAGAATTAAGCACGGCCAATGCACCCTAACCAGCACGTCTTTTGGACTGTGGGAGGAAACCGGAGCACCCGGAGGAAACCCACGCAGACACGGGGAGAGGGTGCAGACTCCGCACAGACAGTGACCCAAGCCGGGAATAACCGCAGTGCCACCGTTGGAAATACAGCAGCCAATTTGTGCACAGCAAGATCTCACAAAGACCAACATTCAATTGCATTTACATAGTTCCTTTCACATCCCACGGTGCTTCATAGGAGTTTGATCAAACGGAATTTAACATTGAGCCACATTGGGGGAGAGCAGACAGAAGCTTGTTCAACAAGGTCGGTTTTCAGGAGTGTATTAAAGGAGAGAGAGAGAGAGGCGGAGAGGTTTAGGGAGGGGATTGCAGAGCTGCTGGCTGGCTCACGCAGCTGAAAGCACAGCCGCTAATGATGCAGTAATTAAACCAAGGATGCATCAGGGTTAGAATTGGCCACGAGGTCCCACGAGAGATTCAGTCCGATCACCATCAAATCTTCCCGATCAGACATTGAGACAAAACCACTTCGGTGTGAAAGATCTCATGGCCACCGTTTGAAAGTAGAGTTGGGGACTTCTTCCTGGTGTTTTGACTAATATTTATCATTCAATTAACGTCACAAAAACAGATAATCTACTCAGTCTCCCAGTGTTGTTTGTGGGATCTTACTGTGCACAAACTGGCTGCTGTGTTTCCAACGTTACAACAGTGAGTATACCTCATTGGCTGTAAGTGTTTCAGTGCATCCTGGGGCTTATGAAAAGCGCAGGAGAAATATAAATCTTCCATTTCTCTGCCCTGATTTTTCAGCTCCCTCACTCGCTGCAGATCAGTGACTGCCAGTTAAGAACATAAATCCCAATCTGCGCTCTGCTTCTCCCTTCCCCCTCACAGATCGCGCTCCTTTATATAACAGGCATTATTAAGCTGGCACATAAACCTCATTTTTACAGGTTTAACACAAAGCAAGTGGCTGCGTTCGCCATTAGCCTGCTCTGTGCTAAGCCTGGTCAGCACACTGAGACCTGGGTCGGACCCCACAGTCAGCTGGTCCAGGAACATCTACAACACACTGACTGTGGGATCTTTCCACCCTCCTGCAGGGGCAGTCAGTGCCAGCTGTGGATCAGTGGGCAGCACTCTTGTGGGTTCAGGTGACACCCCAATACATGAGCCCAGCAATCCAGACTGACACTCCCAGCGCAGCTTGGAGGGAATGCTGCACGGTCAGAGGTGCTGTCTTTTAGTTGAGATGTTAACCTGAGCCCCGCCGCCTCCCTGACGGGTGTAATTATTATTTTAAAAACAGGGGAAGTTAAAGACGAAGGAAATTTGGTATGTCCGCTACAACCCTCACCAATTTTTACAGATGCACCATGGAAAGCATTCTTTCTGGTTGTATCACAGCTTGGTCTGGGCTCCTGCTCTGCCCAAGACCGCAAGGAATTACAAAAGGTCGTGAATGTAGCCCAATCCATCACGCAAACCAGCCTCCCATCCATTGACTCTGTCTACACTTCCCGCTGCCTCGGCAAAGCAGCCAGCATAATTAAGGACCCCACGCACCCCGGACATTCTCTCTTCCACCTTCTTCCATCGGGGAAAAGGTACACAAGTCTGAGGTCACGTACCAATCGACTCAAGAACAGCTTCTTCCCTGCTGCCGTCAGACTTCTGAATGGACCTACCTTGCATTAAGTTGATCTTTCTCTACACCCTAGCTATGACTGTAACACTACATTCTGCACTCTCTCCTTTCCTTCTCTATGAATGGTATGCTTTGTCTGTATAACATGCAAGAAACAATACTTTTCATTGTATGCTGATACATGTGACAATAATAAATCAAATCAAAAATGTATTTATTAGTCACAAGTAGGTTTGCATAAACACTGTAATTCATCCCCATGTCCTGGCCAAATCTATCCCTCAGTCAACACCACAGCAAAACATCATCAGTCCAATCTCCCGCTGCTGTTTCTGGGATCTTGCTGTGTGCAAAGTGACTGGTACATTTCCTCCAATCCAACAGTGACTCCATTGCAAAAATACTTGATTGGCTGTGAAGCACTTTTCAATGTTCTGAGTTATAAAGGGTGCCATAGAAATGCAAATCTTTTTTTTCCCCCCAGGACAGCGCTGGGGGTGTCGGCCTGGATTTTGTGCTCGGGTCTGTGGAGCTGGGATCTCCAGCCACAACGTCCAGACACGAAGGGAGGAGAGTTTACCCACTGATCAATCGAACCAAGGCCGACACGGGGGGAGTGCTGCACTGTCAGAGGTGCTGCCTTTCTAAGGGGACATTAAACTGGGGCCGGGTCTGATTGCTGAGATGGACTTTGATTAGGTCCAGTAGTCACTATTCAAAAAGTGAGAGATGGCCTGGCCAAATACTCTTTCCTCAAACAATAACATTACATTCACTTGGTCTGTGGGATCTTGCTGTGCATGAATTGGCTTTAAAGCACTTTGGGATGTCCTGAGATGGGAAAGGTGCTATACAAATACAAGTCTGTCAAGAGGCAAGGAGGGACAGACATTAAATGTTTGGCCTTGCCAGTGACATCCACATCCTGAGAATGATTAAAAATAATAGACCCTGTTGAGGGATGGCGCAGAGTTTTGATAAAAGCATTAAAAACCTTTGAGATATCAAACCGTAATAACACTGTCTGTTAATGAGATTAATTAAACAGGGATAATTAGAACCTGGATTCAGCTCCTCACATGAACTTGGCATGACACAACATCATCCTGTGGGGAATCTCAGTGACGTATCCGCCATTGAAACAACATTCCAGGCACCAACATTGAGTCATAAAGAGTCGGATTGGCAATAGGGTTTTAATGATATTACATAAAATGTAACTCAGCAATATAACAGGCCATTCGGCCCATCTGGACCATGCTGGTGTTTGGTGCTCCACACAAACCTCCTCCCACCCCCACAATAAAACCTCCGCCCACCCCCACAATATCGTCTTCTATTCCTTTCTCCCTCCTGTTTATCCAGGAGATACCGCGCAGAAACTGGCCCTTTGGTCCAAGCTGCTCTTCACTCTTCGTCATTCCTTTCTCCCTCGTGTTTATGCAGCTCCTTCAATATCTCTGTCATTCACCTCAACCTCTCCTGGGTGTTAGACATTCTCACTACTCTCTGGATAAAGACGTTACTCCTGAATTCTCTGGATTTATTAGTGACTAGCATAGATTTATAGCCTTTAGTTCTGGACTCCTTCTGCAATGTAGAGTAGAAACATCTCCACATGAACCCATCGAACCCCTTCATCATTTTAAAGACCTCTCATCAACTATCTCTGTTCTATTGAACCCCAGCATGTTCATCCTTCCTGGATTGTTCTAACTTTAGTTCATAGAATCCCTACAGCGCAGAAGGAGGCCATTCAGCCCATCGAGTCTGCACTGACCCACCCCAGCCCTATTCCCGAAACCCCACACATTTGCCCTGCTAATCCCCCAGACACTAGGATTAATTTAGCATGGCCAATCAACCTAACCCGCACATCTTTGGAGTGTGGGAGGAAACCCACGCAGACACGGGGAGAACGGGCAAACTCCACACAGTCAGCTACCCGAGGCCGGGAACTGAACCCAGGTCCCTGGCGCTGTGAGGCAGCAGTGCTAACAGCTGTGCTACCCTGCCGGTGCCATCCTTCTCCAGTGCCATGGTAACATGCTTTTGTAACATGGAGACAAGAACTGATTAGAGAGAGAATGACGTTTCTAAAGTGCCTCCATGATCTCGGAGCACAGTCATTGTTGTAGTGAGGCAGTCAATGGTGCATAGCAAGATCCCACATAAAACAGCAGTGTGACAATGGCAAGATTTTGTAATGTTGGTTGTGGGATAAAGGTTGATCCCAGGACAGGATCAATAGTGTCCGAGGGGAGATTAGCCTCGGTTAATGTCACATTCTCACATGTGTGACCTCTCACTCCCCTCGACGTCCACCCACTGCCCGCTCCAAACAAGGAAACACGAGTGTGAACAATGCGTGATGCAGAGGCTGCCCTGTGTCTCTGAACGGTAACCAGCGGGATGGCCCTTGGCACAGACCGCCTCCCACTCCCTGCTCAGTGCCCCTTCAGTCACAAGTCCTCATTCTTGACTTCTCATTCTGATTTTCTGTTTTGCAGTGACTCTGTGTGAGCCCACTGCCAAAACGCTGCTCTCCCCCTCCCCCTCCCTCACCATCCCCCAGCCCAGCCCTCCCCTCCCCTCCACCTCCCCCCTCTCAATCAACTCCCAGCCACTTCTGTGCCCTTTGTTATTTTGCAGAACAGCCTCTGGCAGCGAACAACAGCTTCCCCCCTCTTTATTCCAGTGATCCTTTACAACCCAGTCACTTGGGGATGCCTTAACCCTTTCAGTGCATGCGGTTGAGCTGAGAAACAATCCCTAACCGCCCCTCCGCAAGAAACAGACATGGTTTAGCACAACAGAACTACCAACATTTCATTTTCAGCTATTGCTTTTTAATTCTGACATTTCTGTGGCTACAGGCTCCATAGACCTCAGTACTGACCCTCTGACAGTGCGGCACTCCCTCAGCGCTGACCCTCTGACAGTGCGGCACTCCCTCAGCGCTGACCTTCTGACAGTGCGGCACTCCCTCAGCACTGACCCTCTGACAGTGCGGCACTCCCTCAGCGCTGACCCTCTGACAGTGCGGCACTCCCTCAGCGCTGACCCTCTGACAGTGCGGCACTCCCTCAGCACTGACCCTCTGACAGTGCGGCACTCCCTCAGCGCTGACCCTCTGACAGTGCGGCACTCCCTCAGTACTGACCCTCTGACAGTGCGGCACTCCCTCAGCGCTGACCCTCTGACAGTGCGGCACTCCCTCAGCGCTGACCCCCTGACAGTGCGGCACTCCCTCAATACCAAACCTCGTACTCAACCACAATCTGTAACCTCATGGCCCGGCATATCCCCCACTCTACCATTACCATCAAGCCAGGGGATCAACCCTGGTTCAATGCAGAATGCAGGAGGGCATGCTGGGAGCAGCACCAGGTACACCTAAACATGAGGCATCAACCTGGTGAAGCTACAACACAAGGCTGCTTGTGTGCCAAACAGCATAAACAGCAAGCGAAGGAATTCCACAATCAACGGACCAAATCTAATCTCTGCAGTCCTGCCACATCCAGATGTGAATGGTGGTGGAGAATTAAACATCTCACTGGAGGAGGAGGCTCCACAAATATCCCCATCCCTGGGGTGACATCCTGCCCTAACATGGGGTGGCACAGCGGTTAGCACTGCTGCCTCACAGCGCCAGGGAACTGGGTTCAATGTCTGTGTGTCATTTTCACATTTTCCCCGTGTCTGCGTGGGTTTCCTCCGGGTGCTCCGGTTTCCTCCCACAATCCAAAGATGTGCGGGTTAGGTTGATTGGCCATGATAAATTGATCCTAGTATCAGGGGGATTAGCAGGGTAAATGTGTGGGGCTGAGGGAATGGGGCCTGGGTGGGATTGCGGTCGGTGCAGACTCGATGGGCTGAATGGCCTCCTTCTGCGCTGTAGGGATTTTATGCTCCTCAATGATGGAGGAGCCCAGCACATCAGTACAAAAGATAAGACTGAAGTATTCGCAGCAATCTTCAGCCGGAAGTGCCGAGTGGATGATCCATCTCAGCCTCCTCCAGAGGTCGCCAGCATCACAGATGTCAGTCTCCAGCCAATTCGATTCACTCCACGTGACATCAAGAAACGGCTGAAGGCACTGGATGCTGCAAAGGCAATGGGCCCTGATAACATTCCAGCAATAGTACTGAAGACTTGTGCTCCAGGTCTTGCCGTGACCCTAGTCAAGTTGTTCCAGTAAAGTTACAACACTGGCAACTACCCGGCAATGTGGAAAGTTGCCCGGGTATGTCCTGTACACGAGAAACAGGCCAAATCCAACCCGGCCAATTACCACCCCATCAGTTTACTTTTAGTCACCAGCAAAGTGATGGAAGGGGACACCGACAACGCTATAAAGCAGCACTTACTCAGCAATGACCAGCTCACTGATGCTCAGTTTGGGGTCTGCCAGGACCACTCAGCTCCTGATCTCATTACAGCCTTTGTTCAAACATGGACAAAAGAGCTGAACTCCAGGGTGAGGTGAGAGTGACTGCCCTCGACATCAAGGCAGCATTTGATTGAGGAGCCCAGGCAAACCTGGAGTCAATGGGAATTGGGGGAAATCTCTCCGCTGGTTGGAGTCATACCCGGCATGAAGGAAGACGGTTGGAGCTGGTCCCGGGCCAGAGAGCCGTGCTGTGTGGAGGAGCCGTGCTGTGTGGAGGAGCCGTGCTGTGTGGAGGAGCCGTGCTGTGTGGAGGAGCCGTGCTGTGTGGAGGAGCCGTGCTGTGCAAAAGGCCCATACTCTTGTACGCAGGGGGGGGGGGGGGTGCAGCAAGGAAGACTGAGAGGAGCATCGACGCGATGACACAGCCATGCTTATAACAGAGTCACAGAGGTTTACAGCATGGAAACAGGCCCTTCGGCCCAACTTGTCCATGCCGCCCTTATTTTTAATAAAAACTCCCAAGCTAATTCCAATTGCCCGCATTTGGCCCATATCCCTCTATACCCATCTTACCCATGTAACTATCTAAATGCTTTTTAAAAGACAAGAGTGTACCCGCCTCTACTACTGCCTCTGGCAGCTTGTTCCAGACACTCACCACCCTCTGTGAAAAAATTGCCGCTCTGGACAATTTTGTAAATCTCCCCTCTCACCTTAAACCTATGCCCTCTAGTTTTAGACTCCCCTACCTTTGGGAAAATATATTGACTATCTAGCTGATCTATGCCCCTCATTATTTTATAGACCTCTATAAAGTCACCCCTCAGCCTCCTACGCTCCAGAGAAAAAAGTCCCAGTCTATCCAGCCTCTCCTTATAACTCAAACCATCAAGTCCCGGTAGCATCCTAGTAAATTTTTTCTGCACTCTTTCTAGTTTAATAACATCCTTTCTATAATAGGGTGACCAGAATTGCACACAGTATTCCAAGTGTGGCCTTACCAATGTCTTGTACAACTTTAACAAGACGTCCCAACTCCTGTATTCAATGTTCTGTCCGATGAAACCAAGCATGCCGAATGCCTTCTTCACCACTCTGTCCACCTGTGACTCCACTTTCAAGGAGCTATGAACATGTACCCCTCGATCTCTTTGTTCTGTAACTCGCCCCAACGCCCTACCATTAACTGAGTAAGTCCTGCCCTGGTTCAATCTACCAAAATGCATCACCTCACATTTGTCTAAATTAAACTCCATCTACCATTCATCAGCCCACTGGCCCAATTGATCAAGATCCCGTTGCAATTGGAGATAACTTTCTTCACTGTCCACTATGCCACCAATCTTGGTGTCATCTGCAAACTTACTAACCATGCCCCCTATATTCTCATCCAAATCATTAATATAAATGACAAATAACAGTGGACCCAGCACTGATCCCTGAGGCACACCGCTGGTCACAGGCCTCCAGTTTGAAAAACAATTCTCTACAATCACCCTCTGGCTTCTGTCAAGAAGCCAATTTTGTATCCATTTAGATACCTCACCCTGGATCCCATGAGATTTAACCTTATGCAACAACCTTCCATGTGGTACCTTGTCAAAGCCCTTGCTAAAGTCCATGTAGACAACAACAACATCAGCTTATCATAGAAAGAAATCATAGAAACCCTACAGTGCAGAAGGAGGCCATTCGGCCCATCGAGTCTGCACCGACCACAATCCCACCCAGGCCCTACCCCCACATATTTACCCGCTAATCCCGCTAACCTACGCATCTCAGGACTCTAAGGGGCAATTTTTAACCTGGCCAATCAACCTAACCTGCACATCTTTGGACTGTGGGAGGAAACTGGAGCACCCGGAGGAAACCCACGCAGACACGAGGAGAATGTGCAAACTCCACACAGACAGTGACCCGAGCCGGGAATCGAACCCGGGACCCTGGAGCTGTGAAGCAGCAGTGCTAACCACTGTGCTACCGTGCCGCTCAGCTTAGCATCAGTTTGAATGTGAATTGGCTCCGTAGAGGATCTGTAGGTCAGGATCACGGCTTCCCAATCACCATGGAGCAGGCGGGAGGACAGTGACAAAACTTTCGTGAGGCAGTCCAAAATGGACGCTCCATAACCCCTCATGGTTGTCAGTACGGAAGGTGCTTGTGAGGATGAAGGAGACCATGTACGGGTGCTGGCGCTGTCCCTGCGTTTCTCTTCGTTGCCGCTCAGTGAAGATCTTGTCCGTTGTGTTCTGTATTGGGTGGAATCCGCACTGTGACTCTGGGAGGAGCCGCAGCGAGGTGGTGATTAAGAAGGATTCTTGCGATGACCTTCACTACGGCCGAGAGCAGGCAGATTCCTCTGTGGTTGCTGCAGTCGCTCTTGTCGCCTTTCCTGAAGATGGTGACGATGACGGTGTCTGAGATCTCCCGGGGCACCTTCTCCTCGCTCCAGAGAAGGGAGATTCTCACCAATCGAGCTTCTCCGCCATGTTTTAGTGTTTCAGTGGGGGTTCCCTCTGCTCCGGATGCCTTGTTGTTCTTTAACTGTCCGAGTCCGATTCCTTTTCGACCTCGTGCTGGGTTGGGGTTGTGCTGAGACGGTGACGGGCGGCACACTGAGGGATGGAGTCGAGGGCAGCCATGTTGAAGACAGAGTCTCTGTTAAGGAGGTTTCTGAAGTGCTCCTTCCAGCGGGCACTGGCCGCCTCTCTGTCCCCGAGGAGCACCTCTGTGTTCTTGGCCAGCAGTGGGTTGAGTGGGATGTTGGGTACATGGACTGTCGGTGGCCTAGACAATATCCAGGCTTGGGCTGACATGTGTCACAAAATGGTAGGATGTTATCAACATGAATGTTTGCGAATGTTTTGTACAAGTAAAATCAAACTGCCATGTATATTGTAAACCTGGTGAGGGGAAGGAAAATGAAAGAAGAGGGAATAGGGTGTTCTTTGCAATTGACACACTTAGAACGCTGTGAGCCAGGAGGCAGTTCAGACACAGCTGAGGTGTTGAAGAAGCAGCAGAGACCGGCGGAGGGGGAGGGGGACCGGCGGAGGGGGAGGGGGACCGGCGGAGGGGGAGGGGGAGGGGGACCGGCGGAGGGGGAGGGGGACCGGCGGAGGGGGAGGGGGACCGGCGGAGGGGGAGGGGGACCGGCGGAGGGGGAGGGGGACCGGCGGAGGGGGAGGGGGACCGGCGGAGGGGGAGGGGGACCGGCGGAGGGGGAGGGGGACCGGCGGAGGGGGAGGGGGACCGGCGGAGGGGGAGGGGGACCGGCGGAGGGGGAGGGGGACCGGCGGAGGGGGAGGGGGACCGGCGGAGGGGGAGGGGGACCGGCGGAGGGGGAGGGGGACCGGCGGAGGGGGAGGGGGACCGGCGGAGGGGGAGGGGGACCGGCGGAGAGGGAGGGGGACCGGCGGAGAGGGAGGGGGACCGGCGGAGAGGGAGGGGGACCGGCGGAGAGGGAGGGGGACCGGCGGACAGGGAGGGGGACCGGCGGACAGGGAGGGGGACCGGCGGACAGGGAGGGGGACCGGCGGACAGGGAGGGGGACCGGCGGACAGGGAGGGGGACCGGCGGACAGGGAGGGGGACCGGCGGACAGGGAGGGGGACCGGCGGACAGGGAGGGGGACCGGCGGACAGGGAGGGGGACCGGCGGACAGGGAGGGGGACCGGCGGAGAGGGAGGGAGACCGGCGGAGAGGGAGGGAGACCGGCGGAGAGGGAGGGAGACCGGCGGAGAGGGAGGGAGACCGGCGGAGAGGGAGGGAGACCGGCGGAGAGGGAGGGAGACCGGCGGAGAGGGAGGGAGACCGGCGGAGAGGGAGGGAGACCGGCGGAGAGGGAGGGAGACCGGCGGAGAGGGAGGGAGACCGGCGGAGAGGGAGGGAGACCGGCGGAGAGGGAGGGAGACCGGCGGAGAGGGAGGGAGACCGGCGGAGAGGGAGGGAGACCGGCGGAGAGGGAGGGAGACCGGCGGAGAGGGAGGGAGACCGGCGGAGAGGGAGGGAGACCGGCGGAGAGGGAGGGAGACCGGCGGAGAGGGAGGGAGACCGGCGGAGAGGGAGGGAGACCGGCGGAGAGGGAGGGAGACCGGCGGAGAGGGAGGGAGACCGGCGGAGAGGGAGGGAGACCGGCGGAGAGGGAGGGAGACCGGCGGAGAGGGAGGGAGACCGGCGGAGAGGGAGGGAGACCGGGAGAGAGAGAGAGAGAGAGACAGGCGGAGAGGGAGGGAGACCGGGAGAGAGAGAGAGAGAGAGGCAGAGGCAGAGGCAGAGGCAGAGGCAGAGGCAGAGGCAGAGGCAGAGGCAGAGGCAGAGGCAGAGGCAGAGACAGAGACAGAGACAGAGACAGATAGAGAGAGAGAGAGAGAAACAGAGAGTCATCCCCAGGAACTAGCTCAGCCAGAGATTAGGGGCTGAAGGCAGCAGAGGAACAGGGGAGGTTCTCTGCCATCCTCAGGGAACTGCTCAGCTCGGGATGAAATGCTGGAGGCAAAATCCAGTTTGTGCAAAAGATTGTTTTCTTCGCTGAAGCGAAAACCATTCCTGAGTCCTGGTCACTGAAGCCAGAAGGTGGGCAATCACTGGCTAGATTTGACCAATAGGTTTATGGTTGTGTTTGGAAAACAGGGTCTCAGCAGAGTTTAGGATTACGGGGAAACAGGTACTTTTGGGTTTTCAGTCTTTGAGGGTCCAAGTGCTTACTGTTAATTTGCTGAACATTAAGATTATTATTTGTGGTGTTTTATTATCTTTCTTCAATAGTAATAAATACTCTTTATTTGTTGTCAGTTTGCAAACATTTGCAAACTCTGCAAACATTTCTCACTAATATCCAAATACAAACAATAAACCGCGGGAAACCAGTGTTTCAGGTTGGAACATAACATCAGTGAGGTTTCATAACATAAGTGCCAGGCATTAAACATCTCTAACAAGGGAGTATCTAATCATTACTCTTTGACAGAGCTTCAAGTTTTTAGGTGTTCAGATCACCAACAACCTACCCTGGTCCCTCCATGCCGACACTATAGTTAAGAAAGCCCACCAACACCTCTACTTTCTCCGAAGACTAAGGAAATTTGGCATGTCCGCTATGACTCTCACCAACTTTTACAGATGCACCATAGAAAGCATTCTTTCTGGTTGTATCACAGCTTGGTATGGCTCCTGCTCTGCCCAAGACCGCAAGGAACTACAAAAGGTCATGAATGTAGCCCAGTCCATCACGCAAACCAGCCTCCCATCCATTGACTCTGTCTACACTTCCTGCTGCCTCGGCAAAGCAGCCAGCATAATTAAGGACCCCACTCACCCCGGACATTCTCTCTTCCACCTTCCGTCGGGAAAAAGATACAAAAGTCTGAGGTCATGTACCAACCGACTCAAGAACAGCTTCTTCCCTGCTGCTGTCAGACTTCTGAATGGACCTACCTTGCATTAAGTTGATCTTTCTCTACACCCTAGCTATGACTGTAACACTACATTCTGCACTCTCTTGTTTCCTTCTCTATGAACAGTATGTTTTGTCTGTATAGCGTGCAAGAAACAATACTTTTCACTGTATGTTAATACATAGAACATTACAGCACAATACAGGCCCTTCGGCCCTCGATGTTGCGCCGACCAGTGGTACAAATAATAAATCAAATCAAATATTGAGTGGCGTCACCATCGCTGAATCCCCCACTATCAACATCCCGGGGGTTACCGTTGACCAGAAACTCAACTGGACCAACCATAAAAATACAGTGGCTACAAGAGCAGGCCAGAGGCTGGGAATCCTGTGGAGAGTAACTCACCTCCTAAATCCTCAAAGCCTGTCCACCATCTGCAAGGCACAAGTCAGGAGTGTAAGACCATAAGACCATAAGACATAGGAGCGGAAGTAAGGCCATTCGGCCCATCGAGTCCACTCCACCATTCAATCATGGTTGATTTCAACTCCATTTACCCGCTCTCTCCCCATAGCCCTTAATTCCTCGAGAAATCAAGAATTTATCAATTTCTGTCTTGAAGACGCTCAACGTCTCGGCCTCCACAGCCCTCTGTGGCAATGAATTCCACAGACCCACCACTCTCTGGCTGAAGAAATTTCTCCTCATCTCTGTTCTAAAGTGACTCCCTTTTATTCTAAGGCTGTGCCCCCGCGTCCTAGTCTCCCCTGTTAATGGAAACAACTTCCCTACGTCCATCCTATCTAAGCCGTTCATTATCTTGTAAGTTTCTATCAGATCTCCCCTCAACCTCCTAAACTCCAATGAATATAATCCCACGATCCTCAGACGTTCATCGTATGTCAGGCCTACCATTCCTGGGATCATCCGTGTGAATCTCCGCTGGACCCGCTCCAGTGCCAGTATGTCCTTCCTGAGGTGTGGGGCCCAAAATTGCTCACAGTACTCCAAATGGGGCCTAACCAGTGCTTTATAAAGCCTCAGAAGTACATCCCTGCTTTTGTATTCCAAGCCTCTTGAGATAAATGACAACATTACATTTGCTTTCTTAATTACGGACTCAACCTGCAAGTTTACCTTTAGAGAATCCTGGACTAGGACTCCCAAGTCCCTTTGCACTTTAGCATTATGAATTTTGTCACCGTTTAGAAAATAGTCCATGCCTCTATTCTTTTTTCCAAAGTGTACGACCTCGCACTTGCCCACGTGTGATGGAATTCTCCCCACTTGCCTGGATGGGTGCGGCTCCAACAACACTCAAGAAGCTCGACAAGGACAAAGCAACCGGTTTGATTCACCCCTTCCACCACTGACACACAGTGACAGCCGTGTGAACCATCTACAAGCTGCACTGCAGCAACTCACCAAGTCTCCTTTGACAGCAACTTCAAAACCCATGACCTCCACCATCTAAAGGACAGGAGCAGCAGACACCTGGGAACACCACCACCCGGACGTTCCCCTCCAAGCCACTCACCATCCCGACTCGAAAATATATCGCCGTTCCTTCATTGCTCCCTAACAGCACTGTGGGTGTACCTACACAGTAAGAAGTCTCACAACACCAGGTTAAAGTCCAACAGGTTTATTTGGTAGCAAAAGCCACTAGCTTTCAGGGCGCTGCTCCTTCGTCAGATAAGTGGGAGTTCTGTTCACAAACAGGGCAGAGAAAGACACAAACTCAATTTACAAAATAATGGTTGGAATGCGAGTCTTTACAGGTAACCAAGTCTTAAAGGTACAGACAGAGTGGAGAGAGGGTTAAGCACAGGTTAACGAGATGTGTATTGTCTCCAGCCAGGACAGTTAGTTAGTGAGATTTTGTAAGCCCAGGAAAGTCATGGGGGGTTACAGATAGTGTGACATGAACCCAAGATCCCGGTTGAGGCCGTCCTCGTGTGTGCGGAACTTGGCTATCAGTCTCTGCTCAGCGACTCTGAGTTGTGTGTCGTGAAGGCCATCTTGGAGAACGCTTACCCAAAGATCAGAGGCCGAATGCCCGTGACCGCTGAAGTGTTCCCCAACAGGAAGAGAACAGTCTTGCCTGGTGATTGTCGAGCGGTGTTCATTCATCCGTTGTCGTAGCGTCTGCATGGTCTCCCCAATGTACCACGCCTCGGGACATCCTTTCCTGCAGCGTATCAGGTAGACAACGTTGGTCGAGTTGCAAGAGTAGGTACTGTGTACCTGGTGGATAGTGTTCTCACGTGAGATGATGGCATCCGTGTCGATGATCCGGCACGTCTTGCAGAGGTTGCTGTTAAGAGGCCAACAGTGTACCTACATCACATGGACTGCAGCGGTTCAGGAAGGGAATTACCACCACCAAGGCGGCACGGTAGCAAACCCCTCATCTCTGATACCACGCAGTATCTCTGGGCGGCACGGTAGCACAGTGGTTAGCACTGCTGCTTCACAGCTCCAGGGACCTGGGGTCGATTCCCGGCTTGGGCCACTGTCTGTGTGGAGTTTGCACATTCTCCTCGTGTCTGCGTGGGTTTCCTCCGGGTGCTCCGGTTTCCTCCCACAGTCCAAAGATGTGCGGGTTAGGTTGATTGGCCATGCTAAAATTGCCCCTTAGTGTCCTGAGATGCGTCACTTAGAGGGATTAGTGGGTAAAATAGGTAGGGATATGGGGGTAGGGCCTGGGTGGGATTGTGGTCGGTGCAGACTCGATGGGCCGAATGGCCTCTTTCTGTACTGTAGGGTTTCTATGATTTCCATAAGGGCAGTTAGGGAAGGGCAACGATTGTTGGCCCAGCCAGCAATGCCCACATCCCGTGAATGATTTCTGAAAAAGGCTCCATGGTCCAACCCGGCTGCTGCTGTCTGTGTTTCTTCTGCTGGATTCTACTGTACTCAATCATGTGACTCTCTTTTTCATACTGTGGCATGTGGCTATACTGGTCGCCAGTTCCATATTTACACTTGGTCTGCCTGAACAACCTTACCTCCCCCCTCATCCTTACCCAAAAATATTTACATTCCAATCTTTTTTACTTGCTACCCCTTCTCCTCTCAAATCCCTGTTTTAAATTCAGACAATCTGGAGGCTTTATGATTCTCACAGGTCACGTATGGGGGAAGTGGTAGTTTCAGTTGTTGACTTTGAAATTGTAGGACTTTGTATTTCCAGCAATTGATTGTCTCCATTTCATTTGCTTTTTTCTGCTCTTTCGAGTTATATTTCTCTAATCGAAACCCCACCTGTTTTGTTCGATCACCTTGGGCTTGTCCCGCTCCTTCCAAAGTGAACGTTCCCTCCATTGGCCCCCAAAGCGCACTCGGATTTTATTTTTCCGTGGGATCCGACGTGATCTTCCTGGACATTGACATTTCCAAAATGGAACCTCCGTTTCCATCAGTTTCACAATTTCACCCAAACATTGCTTTGTTCACTTATTTTCCAATTTTTTTCTAGTTTATTAATCTTTTTATTTTGCTCATTTGTTTCTGGTGAGTTCCGTTGTTTCGGGGTTAGTTTAGTTTAATAACTTCACCTGGACATCCAGTCCCTTTCAGAATCTTGTTTCCGTGGTCACTGACTGCTCCTCAGACTCATTCAATTCACTTGTTGGATCCTCAATCTGTTTCCTATAATTTTCCTTTTCTGCTTATAAAGGCTGGATTTGCTCTTCCAAACTGTGCATCTTATCCTCACGGATCATTCGATCTTTCATGTTTTTCAAGTTAGACCAAAGTTGAAGAATTTCATCAGTTCCATTGTTTAATCTGCATTCAGCCAACTGTTCTGACTCATCAATAATTCCTTCTTTTCCAGGTATTTTTCACAATATGTCATAAACACTTCTGACATTGAAGTTCATCAAGTCCCAATTATTCTTTAGCAAACTCATCTTCTGTCTAAGAACATTGAGCAATTTTCGTCCGGCCTAATTCCTGTGTGGTATCCTTTAAGTTCACATTCAGCTAGCTGTTTCTAAGACTCTCCGTGCTCCTATGTGAGAACCTTCTACTTTCTCTTGCCATTTTAGTTTCTTGATTTTCATTTTAGCCAATTCACTTTACAACGACTCGATGGTCCTCACTAAGTATGAGGCACTGAGTGCTTTTCCCTCTAGTGCGGCATGGTGGCGCAGTGGTTGACATTGCTGCCTCACAGCGCCAGGGACCCGGGTTCGATTCCCGACTTGGGTGACTGTCTGTGTGGAGTTTGCACATTCTCCCCGTGTCTGCGTGGGTTTCCTCTGGGTGCTCCGGTTTCCGTGCGGGTTTGGTTGACTGGCCATGATAATTGACCCTAATTTCGGGGGGGGGGGGGGGCGGGGGGAATTATTGTCGATGGGCCGAATGGCTTCCTTCTGCACTGTAGGGATTCTATGATAGTGCCTCGATCTTCAGTCTCTTTCCAGAACCCCTTGTTTCCTGCTGGAATTTTGAACAATTCTCAGATTGCTTTGCCAATGGGCTCTTCAGTTCTTTCAGAGAGACATTAAATTAATTTTGCTTCTCTGTGGACAAACTTTGACCTGGGATCCGTGTAGCGTGTGATTTCCTTTTCTTTGTGGAACTCAATTTGCTTTGTCTTGCGGTTTCTTGTAATTGAAGAGTCTTGACTTTGTTCTACTATTCTTCCATTCTGCTGTTCATTTCTTTACCAAGGGTTACGTGCTCTCTTTGCATTTTATCTTGAAGATCAGATGTTTTTTTTAAACTGCTCATTTCTTTGTTCAACTTTTGCCTTCTCACTCTGCATCTCAATGCATTGCTTTGTCACTACTGATAGTTCCAAGCAGCTGTTTCTGAAGTAGTATTCAACATCTTTTTAACTCCCCATTCTTCAAAGTGTGTCTCAAGGCAGAACTTGGAGTACCCTTTTTTTGCCTGCTGTTGTACCTGGCTGTACTTCTGGTTATTTTTTTCCCCAATTCTTGCTACAATATGTCAAAAATGGAATTCAGAGTTGTTATTTCCTCCTGAGCTTTCCTGAAGATATGTACTGAGTTTGCACACAATTAAGATTTTGGCTGTTTGCAATCTCCTCAACATTCAACCTGTTTTTTTTTTCAAAGCTTCTTTGTGGCATTACAGAAATGTGTTTGTTCAGTTTGGTCCATAAAAGATTTTAGTTTGTCATATGCTTTCAAAAGGTATATACTCAGCTTGAATCTTGTGTTTCAAATCTTCCAATTCAGCTTTGATATGAACATTTTTCTGTCTTACCTCATTTTCCTTTTGCAGGGTTTGTTTTTTTTGGGTTACGTTATAGCTTCCTTTCATTTCCAGCCAACGGCTCGCTCTACACCTGCTGTTGTGGTTCAGGTAATTTCACAAAGATATATCTCCAAGGCTTGGGTGGTCCTCTGCTTCTCTGCTGCCATTGCATGGTTTGCTTGGGTATTGTATTTGCTCTTTCATTGCTTTATTTGGGTTGTTCTATCCCTCTTTTGAAGGTCTGTACTTGATACCACTTGGGAGACTAAAATAGTTGTCAAGGGCTTTTAATAGTGCATCAAAGCTGGTTGAAAATTCATCAATGCCTTACATTAGGACTTGTTTATTTGTAAATGCACCAAATGAGTATATAACCGTATTAACTTGTGCTTCTTCTGATTTCTGACCCAATCCTGATGTATTCCTGTAATCTAAAAATGTTCTTCAATATGAGGCCTAATTTTGCATCCGGTTTGGCCCCTGCATGCCCTCAAATTGGCCTGCTAGTTCTAATTTACTATCCATGGCATTTTCCATAAGAGGCGAGTTTGGATTTAATATTTTTCTCTTTCTTTGTTTCAAGATGGTGCCACCATAACATTTCTTTCACTGCTTGTTCTTGTACCTGTTGGACCTCGATGCACTCCCGCAGCAATCATGGGCTTGTCTCTTCAAAGCAATCAATTCCCCAGGAGATTCACAGGCAAGCTGTTTGGGCCAGGCATTTAGAGAATGTGGTTGAAAGTGATTTTTTCCCCCCCGCTCTGGCTGCTGTTTTAAGAGTTGATTTTCTTCACGCTGCCTGGTCACGACCAACATTGCCCCCGTTACAGCTTTCTTCCAGCTGTGCTCAGGAACACTAGTGTTAATCCAGATTACTGCCAATGTCAGCGGGTAGTTTCTGCCTTTTTGCTGGATTTTGCTCACCCTGCTTGTGATCTGGCTAGGTCCCTTGACTCTGCGTTCACTCAGGTTTAGCAATGGAGCTGGTTTACAAGATGATCTCCAGCTGTGTCTTCAATTCGGGCATATCTCTCACAAGGAAGATGACAGCTTCTCTACTTGTCGCACACTTTCAGGATTTTGGAGTCCATTCTTCACCCCCACCGTGTTGTAAGGTTGTTTGGTATCTTCCCAAGAGGTCAGGAGGCTTGTATAGTTAAATTTAAATTGTTTATGAACAACTTGTGACAATACACATCTCCAAGGAATGGCCCTTCTTGTGCTGTCTCCGTTTTGGTTTCTGCCATACTTTCTGCATTCAGTCCACCATCACGTGGCTCTACATCAGTCCGTGGGCAGAACTGTTCCCCATTCCCACAGCACGGTGGCACAGTGGTTAGCACTGCTGCCTCACAGCACCAGGGACCTGGGTTCGATTCCTGGCTTGGGTGACTGTCTGTGTGGAGTTTGCACGTTCTCCCCGTGTCTGCGTGGGTTTCCTCCGGTTTTCTCCCACAGTCCAAAATGTGTGGGTTAGGCGCATTGGCCATGCTAAATTGCCCCTCAGTGTCCTGGAATGTGTAGGTTTAAGGGATCAGCAGGATAAATATGGGGATAGGGCCTGGGTGGGATTGTGGTTGGTGTGGACTCAATGGGCCGAATGGCCTCCTTCTGCACTGTAGGATTCTATGATTCTAAACCCATGTCAAACTTTTCTAAATCACTGGTTAAGTCTCAGTAACAGCGGGGCTGGTACCCAGAGACCACAGATTTAAAATAATTGGCTAAAGAACTAGAGGGGACAAGAGGAGGATTTTTTTAACACAGCGACTTGTTGTGATCTGGGATGTGCTGCCTGAAAGGGCAGTGGAAGCAGATTCAATAATACATGTTTCAAAAGGAAATTGGATAAATATTTGAAATAAAAAAAACATTCAGAAATGATGAAACAAAAACAGAAAATGCTGGAAAATCTCAGCAGGTCTGACAGCATCTGTGGAGAGAGAGAGAGAATAGAGGCAACGTTTCGAGTCTGGATGACCCTTCATCAGAGCTGGTTTTGAATGATATGTTTTGTTGAAGGTTTAATATGAAATTAGACAAAGTGAATCCATTGAGGAAAAACTTTGTTACCCAGAGACCACCCTCTGGGTCTGGAATGCGCTGCCTGGGAGGGTGGTGGAGGCGGGATGCCTCACATCCTTTAAAAAGTATCTGGATGAGCACTTGGCACATCATAACATTCAAGGCTATGGGCCAAGTGCTGGTAAGTGGGATTAGGTGGGCAGGTCAGAGCCTTTTATGCGTCAGTGCAGATTCGATGGGCCAAAGGGCCTTTTCTGCACTGTATTATTCTGTGATTTATCAACCTGCATTTATGTAGTGCCTTTAATGTGGCGATATGTCCCAAGATGCTTTGGAGCAGTGATTTTCAAGCAATACTTGACATCAAGCCATACAAGGAGATATTGAGAAAGTTTCTCAAAAGCTAAGTCAATGAATTAGGTTTTAAGGGTTGTGTTAAAACAGGAGAGAGAGAGAGAGAGAGGTGGAGAGGATGAGTAAGGGAATTCCAGTGCTTGGAGCCCAGGAAGTTGGAGACAATCATTTCTTCCCATCAGTCACCATGGACAGAAAAAGGACACAATCTCATATCTCTTTCTCTGTCCCTCACTCCTCCACTTCAGTAACTGGAAGCGGCTCCATGTTGCTCCAACTGGTAAGGGTTTATTAACTAATAAAGACAGAAACAGTCGCACACATCTACTCCCTCCCCGTCCCTTGTCCCAACTGATGGCCCTCCCCATCCCAGGACGTGCACCCCTGCTTCTGATTGGCTCGACTTCCTGTGTGGCCGCTCCATAGGGGGCCACCCGATCACGTGATTAACCAACTGCATTAAAGGGGCCACCACACCCGGTGGCCAATGGTGAAGTGATGGAAATTTGGATGAATAAGAGGCTAAAATTGGGAGACCACAGTGAGAGTCAGCACTTTCCGGAGAAGGGCAAAATATTGAAGGGTTTCAGGATGTCACATCAATTGGGTTACAGACAATGAGGAACTGCGAAACATAAACCTGATGGGCAATAGGACCCAGGGAGCGCCACTGGGTCTGAGGCAGAAGCCCAAGTGTTTCCTTATGCAAATTGCTGTCATCAGGCTTCCAAAGAGAACAGGCACTTGGCCAAGGCCCTGTCCCCTTTACCAGGCTCACCCTGTCAATCACCAATACCCTCATTTCTCTGTGGCAGACAGAAGCCGTTGCCATGGCAGTAGCGTTACCCTGCCAAGCGCCACTCGCTGTCGGCCGCACCACACACTGCCCATAATTATACCCACAGCCGACACTCACTATGGGGTCAGCGGGCCTAGTGCCTGCTGCCAGGAATTCAATTAAAATTGTTTTTAAATAATAAAATTCCTTTCCATCAGTCACCATGGACCAAAAAAAAACAATCTTGTATCTCATGTCTCCTTCCCTCACTTCCTCTCTCCACTCCCCACTCCCTCTATCCACTCCTTACTCCCTCTATCCACTCCTTACTCCCTCCATCCACCCCTTACTCCCTCTATCCACCCCCCCACTCCCTCTATCCACCCCTTGCTGCCCCTGGTTCTCCATCTCCGCCTTCCATTCTCCTCTACTCACTCCCTGTCTCTACCTCTCACCTTCCCTCTTGTTCTCCCTCGGCACTGACCCTCTGACAGTGCAGCTGTGATGCCCCCTGTAGCGGAGCAGCTTTCTGGCAGCCTGGGCCATGCGAACAGTAGTAGGAGACTGCTGACGCTGTGAGATTCCCCATGCTTCAGAAGCAAAAAGGAGAAAAACCCTGTAACATAATTGTTCTTTGAAGTGACCCCATGCAGCCAAAGCTTTGACCTTTATACCCAGAGACACAGATTTAACCTTTAATCTTCACTGTTCTACTGCATGATTTTCACCCCAGCGAGCGTTGCTGCAGTGTCTGTCTTTGAGTCTTTGTAATCTCAGAGCAAAGGTCATCGATTGCCCCCTTCCCTTACCCTTCCGATATTACCCACATTATGATGTGGAGATGCCGGCGTTGGACTGGGGTGGGCACAGTAAGAAGTCTCACAACACCAGGTTAAAGTCCAACAGGTTTATTTGGTAGCACGAGCTGCTCCGGAAGCTCGGGCTACCAAATGCACCTGTTGGACTTTAACCTGAGACTACTCACTGTGCCCACCCACACTATGTAGGTGCGTCTCCTCACTTGAAGGTGTTCACATCTTATGCTGGACAAAGGAACAAATCAACTTTAAGGTCATTTGTAAAAGAATGAGAATGAGGAGGACAATTTATTTTTGTGTGGAGTTGTGGTCTGGAAGACGCCGCCCGAAACAGATTCAATTGGAACTTTCAAAAGGGAATTGGCAAACACTGACAGTGTTCTGGGGACAGAGAAAGGGAGTGGGAATAATTAGATAGGTATTTCAAAGAGTTCACAGAGGCACCATGGGCTGAATGGCCACATTCTGTGCTGTCAGATTCTATGGACAGCTACAATTTAGAAACTGCAATGGTAAATTTTTGCCAAATCGAGGCAGCATCTGATTTCCGTTTATATTTATCCCTCAACACCATCTATGAAACAAATAATCTGGTCATTCTCACATTGCTTGTGGAATCTTGCTGTGCACACATTGGCTTCCATCTCCCTACATTACAGTAGTAACTACACTTCACAAAAGTACATTACTGGCTGGAAAACACTGACATCCTGAAGGGTGCTATAGAAATGCAAGATTCTCTTTCCTTCCTCTCTTGAACGTGGTTCTCGACTGCTCTCGTCATCCATGGAGCCCCGGTGATGGGTCTCTGAACTTCTCACCCTTGTTGGAATGTATCTGCCCTACACCTGACACCTCCTTAAAGATCACTCCACCCGGCTTGTTCCTGTCAGTCTTTGGTTCCATTCGATCCTGACCCCATCCCTTCTCGCCCTATCGAAATTCATTCAGAAAGTTCCAGGCAGACATTTTTTTTTAAATCAGCAGTTCATTTATTGTAACAGGGATATGGTCATCAATTCACTAGACCAGCGTTCATTGCCCATCCCTAATTGCCCTCAGTAGGTGGTGGTGAGCTGCCGGCTTGAACCGCTGCAGTCCCTGTGGTGTAGGTACACCCACAGTGCTGTTAGGGAGGGAGTTCCAGGATTCTGACCCAGCGACAGTGAAGTAACGGCTGATATATTCCCAAGCCAGGTTGGTGTGCGACTTGGGAAGTGAACTTACAGATGCCCTTGTCCTTCTAGGCGGTAGCAATTCTGGGTTTGGAAGGTGCTGTCTAAGGAACCTTGGTGCACTCCCGCAGTGCGTCCTGTAGATGATAGACACACACAGCTGCCACTGTTTGATGGAGGGATTGGATGTTGGCAGAAGGGGTAGCAATCTAGCGGGGCTGCTTTGACCTAGATGGTGATGAGATTCTCGAGTGTTGTTGGAGCCGCACCCATCCAGGCAAGTGGAGAGTGTTCCATCACACTCCTGACTTGTGCCTTGCAGATGGTGGACAGGCTTTGGGGAGTCAGGAGGTGAGTTACTCTCCACAGGATTCCAAGTCTCTGACCTGCTCTGGTAGCCACAGTATTTATGTGGCTGGTTCAGCTTCTGGTCAACAGTAACCCCCAGGATGTCGAATGTTTGTAACATTCAATAAAAAAAAAAGGTAATAATGGCTCTCGGAAACTACCAGCTCATCTCATCACTGTTCCGCCTCTAACCTGTGTACAGCCAGTGCCGAGGGAGTGCCGCACTGTCAGAGGGTCAGTACTGAGGGAGTGCCGCACTGTCAGAGGGTCAGTGCCGAGGGAGTGCCGCACTGTCAGAGGGTCAGTACTGAGGGAGTGCCGCACTGTCAGAGGGTCAGTACTGAGGGAGTGCCGCACTGTCAGAGGGTCAGTGCCGAGGGAGTGCCGCACTGTCAGAGGGTCAGTGCCGAGGGAGTGCCGCACTGTCAGAGGGTCAGTACTGAGGGAGTGCCGCACTGTCAGAGGGTCAGTACTGAGGGAGTGCCGCACTGTCAGAGGGTCAGTACTGAGGGAGTGCCGCACTGTCAGAGGGTCAGTGCCGAGGGAGTGCCGCACTGTCAGAGGGTCAGTACTGAGGGAGTGCCGCACTGTCAGAGGGTCAGTACTGAGGGAGTGCCGCACTGTCAGAGGGTCAGTACTGAGGGAGCGCCACACTGTCAGAGGGTCAGTACTGAGGGAGCGCCGCACTGTAACAGAGGGTCAGTAACATCTAATTTGTTTCATTAAGCTACAAACTTGACATCCAACCAATCCAATTGATCTGCACAGGTACTAGCCCTGCTTTCCGAACGATCTGATTGGCCAACGATATACATATTCCATTTAAACTATCCCTAGTGCTGACAAGATTATTACTCACTATGAATTTTTTATGGTGTTTTAATGACTGATTCATTGACTTACTGGCATTTTCATTATTGCCATTAATATTTTATTGTTGTTTAAAATGTAACACAGGCATATATATTTTAACAAAATTCATAATGTGAAAACTCAGAGCGCTGCTCGTGTTTCTGTCACATTTCAAACCACACGCTGCCGTTTCGGAGTTGCTTTTCAGAGAATATTATACAAAGAAACAGGAGCAGTGAGTTACTCTAGGCAGCAGAATGTCCGTCGTCTCTCGGTGATTTGCCCCATTGCACCTCACAAATGTAGCGTTCCGGCTGGGTGTAACCTGCAGCCCGCTCTCTGACATCATCCAGTGTTTACAGCAATTCTGAAAGGGCCGTCTCAGTAGCGGAATAATACATTGTCGTTATTGGTGCGACAGGGCTCTTATCAAACTGCACAATTCAAGCAAGAGGAGTTCCACTAGAATTCAAATCATATAAAACTCACCAATCATCATCACCTTTACTATTGACAAACGTCCCAAAGCTCCTTCACAATTTGTTACAGATGGAAGTGAATCTGAAATTGCCCAACTGGTTCTAAACTGCAGCCGATAGCCATCACACAGTTCAAACCCGCAAGGCTGACAGGGATACGCCGGGTAGAATGGCCTACTTCCATCAAGGAGGTTTACAGCATGGAAACAGACCCTTCAGCTCAACTTGTCGATGCCGCCCAATTTTTAACCACTGAGCTAGTCCCAATTGCCCATGTTTGGCCCATTATCCCTCTGTATATATTCTGCGCTGTGATCATTCCACGATTCTCCTCACGGTTTTCTATTCAGCAGTTTGCAGTTAGTAATTCCACTATAGTGCACAGTGAGAGCGCAGTCAGTAATTCCACTATAGTGCACAGTGAGAGCGCAGTCAGTAATTCCACTATAGTGCACAGTGAGAGCGCAGTCAGTAATTCCACTATAGTGCACAGTGAGAGCGCAGTCAGTAATTCCACTATAGTGCACAGTGATGGTGCAGTCAGTAATTCCACTATAGTGCACAGTGAGAGCGCAGTCAGTAATTCCACTATAGTGCACAGTGAGAGCGCAGCCAGTAATTCCACTATAGTGCACAGTGAGAGCGCAGTCAGTAATTCCACTATAGTGCACAGTGATGGTGCAGTCAGTAATTCCACTATAGTGCACAGTGAGAGCGCAGTCAGTAATTCCACTATAGTGCACAGTGAGAGCGCAGTCAGTAATTCCACTATAGTGCACAGTGATGGTGCAGTCAGTAATTCCACTATAGTGCACAGTGAGAGCGCAGTCAGTAATTCCACTATAGTGCACAGTGATGGTGCAGTTAGTAATTCCACTATAGTGCACAGTGAGAGCGCAGTCAGTAATTCCACTATAGTGCACAGTGAGAGCGCAGTCAGTAATTCCACTATAGTGCACAGTGATGGTGCAGTTAGTAATTCCACTATAGTGCACAGTGAGAGCGCAGTCAGTAATTCCACTATAGTGCACAGTGAGAGCGCAGTCAGTAATTCCACTATAGTGCACAGTGATGGTGCAGTCAGTAATTCCACTATAGTGCACAGTGAGAGCGCAGCCAGTAATTCCACTATAGTGCACAGTGAGAGCGCAGTCAGTAATTCCACTATAGTGCACAGTGAGAGCGCAGTCAGTAATTCCACTATAGTGCACAGTGATGGTGCAGTTAGTAATTCCACTATAGTGCACAGTGATGGTGCAGTTAGTAATTCCACTATAGTGCACAGTGAGAGCGCAGTCAGTAATTCCACTATAGTGCACAGTGATGGTGCAGTCAGTAATTCCACTATAGTGCACAGTGAGAGCGCAGTCAGTAATTCCACTATAGTGCTCAGTGAGAGCGCAGTCAGTAATTCCACTATTGTGCACAGTGATGGTGCAGTCAGTAATTCCACTATAGTGCACAGTGAGAGCGCAGCCAGTAATTCCACTATAGTGCACAGTGATGGTGCAGTTAGTAATTCCACTATAGTGCACAGTGATGGTGCAGTCAGTAATTCCACTATAGTGCACAGTGAGAGCGCAGTCAGTAATTCCACTATAGTGCACAGTGATGGTGCAGTCAGTAATTCCACTATAGTGCACAGTGATGGTGCAGTTAGTAATTCCACTATAGTGCACAGTGAGAGCGCAGTCAGTAATTCCACTATAGTGCACAGTGATGGTGCAGTCAGTAATTCCACTATAGTGCACAGTGATGGTGCAGTTAGTAATTCCACTATAGTGCACAGTGAGAGCGCAGTCAGTAATTCCACTATAGTGCACAGTGATGGTGCAGTCAGTAATTCCACTATAGTGCACAGTGATGGTGCAGTCAGTAATTCCACTATAGTGCACAGTGAGAGCGCAGCCAGTAATTCCACTATAGTGCACAGTGATGGTGCAGTTAGTAATTCCACTATAGTGCACAGTGATGGTGCAGTCAGTAATTCCACTATAGTGCACAGTGATGGTGCAGTTAGTAATTCCACTATAGTGCACAGTGATGGTGCAGTTAGTAATTCCACTATAGTGCACAGTGAGAGCGCAGCCAGTAATTCCACTATAGTGCACAGTGAGAGCGCAGTCAGTAATTCCACTATAGTGCACAGTGATGGTGCAGTCAGTAATTCCACTATAGTGCACAGTGATGGTGCAGTTAGTAATTCCACTATAGTGCACAGTGAGAGCGCAGTCAGTAATTCCACTATAGTGCACAGTGATGGTGCAGTCAGTAATTCCACTATAGTGCACAGTGATGGTGCAGTTAGTAATTCCACTATAGTGCACAGTGAGAGCGCAGTCAGTAATTCCACTATAGTGCACAGTGATGGTGCAGTCAGTAATTCCACTATAGTGCACAGTGATGGTGCAGTTAGTAATTCCACTATAGTGCACAGTGAGAGCGCAGTCAGTAATTCCACTATAGTGCACAGTGATGGTGCAGTCAGTAATTCCACTATAGTGCACAGTGATGGTGCAGTCAGTAATTCCACTATAGTGCACAGTGATGGTGCAGTTAGTAATTCCACTATAGTGCACAGTGATGGTGCAGTTAGTAATTCCACTATAGTGCACAGTGATGGTGCAGTTAGTAATTCCACTATAGTGCACAGTGAGAGCGCAGTCAGTAATTCCACTATAGTGCACAGTGAGAGCGCAGTCAGTAATTCCACTATAGTGCACAGTGATGGTGCAGTTAGTAATTCCACTATAGTGCACAGTGATGGCGCAGTCAGTAATTCCACTATAGTGCTCAGTGAGAGCGCAGTCAGTAATTCCACTATAGTGCACAGTGATGGTGCAGTTAGTAATTCCACTATAGTGCTCAGTGATGGTGCAGTTGACTGACTCTCTGTGATAGGTTGATCCCGGTAGATTGCTCTCACACTTTTCCATTTTTGCAGCATTCCTGTAGTTAATTCTGACAAAACGATTCCCTCTTTCCTGGTGTTGACTGACAGCCTTTGAATTCCCAATGTTTTCATCACAATTCCTTAATGAAATCCAACACTGCCTGAGCAGCAGAATACTACACCGTGTGGAACCGTCCAGTCCGGAACGGTCTGGCCTGTCCAGAACAATTCCAGGGGCCTGTCCACTAGCAGCAAGCCCAGACGTCACGCTTTGTCACACATGAAACTCAATGTCAGAGAGAAAGCTGGTCATTGGCCAAGAGCTTAAATATTAAAAGTGCATCAACAGTTAACACGTGGCTACAGTTATCCAAATACACCAACAGCTGAGGGATAAATGTGGAATTGATTTATTGTCACATGCATTGAGATTCAGTCAAAAGTATTGTTTCTTGTGCGCTATACAGAAAGCATACCGTTCATAGAGCACAGAGGGGAAAAGGAAAGGAGAGTGAGCAGAATATAGTGTTGCAGTTACCAATAGGGTGCAGAGAAAGATCAGCTTAATGTGTGATAGGACCATTCAAAAGTCTGATGGCAGCAGGGAAGAAGCTGTTGAGTCGGTTGGTACGCGTTTCCAAATTTCTGTATCTTGTTCCCAATGGAAGAGAGAATGTCCGGAGTGCGTGGGATCCTTAATTATGCTGGTTGCCTTCCCAAGGCAGTGGGAAGTGTAGACTGTGTCAATGGATGGGAGGCTGGTTTGCGTGATGGATTGGGTTACATTCACAACCATTTGTAGTTTCTTGCGGTCCTGGGCAGAGCAGGAGCCCAGACCAAGCTGTGATACAACCAGAAAGAATGCTTTCTATGGTGCATCTGTAAACGTTGGTGAGAGTCGTAGCTGACATGCCAAATTTCCTTAGTTTTCTGAGAAAGTAGAGGCGTTGGTGGGCTTTCTCCGATTTGATTTATTATTGTCACATGTATTGGGATACAGCGAAAAGTATTGTTTCTTGCGCACAATACAGACAAAGCATACCGTTCATAGAGAAGGAATGGAGAGAGTGCAGAATGTGTTACAGTCATAGCTAGGGTGTAGAGAAAGATCAACTTAATAGGTAGGTCCATTCAAAGGTCCGATGGCAGCAGGGAAGAAGCGGTTCTTGAGTCGGTTGGTACGTGACCTCAGACTTTTGTATCTTTTTCCCAACGGAAGAAGGTGGAAGAGAGAATATCCAGAGTGCGTGGGGTCCTTAATTATGCTGGCTGCTTTTCCAAGGCAGCGGAAAATGTAGACGGAGTCAGTGGATGGGAGGCTGGTTTGAGTGATGGACTGGGCTACATTCATAAACATTTGTTGTTTCTTGCGGTCTTGGACAGAGCAGAAGCCACACCAAGCTGTGATACGTCCAGAAAGGATGCATCTGTAAAAGTTGGAGTCGTAACCAACATGCCAAATTTCCTTAGCCGCCTGAGAAAGTAGAGGCATTGGTGGGCTTTCTTAACTATAGTGTCGGCATGGGGGAGACCAGGACAGGTTGTTGGTGATCTGGACACCTAAAAACTTGAAGGTCTCGCAATTTCCACTTCGTCCCCGTTGATGTAGACATGTCGATGACTATTTTCTTCATTTTGTTGACATTGAGGGAGAGATTATTGTTGCCACACCAGTTCACCAGATTCTCTATCTCATTCCTGTACTCTGTCTCGTCATTGTTTGAGATCCGACCCACTACGGTGGTGTCGTCAGCAAACGTGAAAATGGAATTGGAGGGGAATTTGGCCGCACAGTCATAAGTGTATAAGGAGTATAGTAGGGGGCTGAGAACACAGCCTTGTGGGGCACGGGTGTTGACGATGATCGTGGAGAAGGTGCTGTTGCCTATCCATACTGATTATGGTCTGAGAGTTAGGAAGTTCAGGATCCAGTCGCAGAGGGAGGAGCTGATCCCCAGGCTGAAGAGTTTGGAGATGAGTTTCGTAGGAATAATAGTGTTGAAGACTGAGCTGTAGACAATAAATAGGAGTCTGATACAAGTGTCTTTATTATCGAGGTGTTCCAGGGTTGAGTGCAGGGCCAGGGAGATGGCGTCTGCTGTGGACCTGTTGCGGCGATAGGCAAACTGTAGTGGATCCAGGTAGTCCAGTAGGCTGGAATTTATTCGTGCCATGACTAGCCTTTTGTAACACTTCATAATGATGGATGTCAGAGCCACCGGCCGATAGTCATTAAGGCACCCTGCCTGACTTTTCTTAGGTACCGGGATGATGGTCATCTTCTTGAAGCGGATAGGGACCTCCGATTGTTGTACAGAGAGGTTGAAGATGTCTGCGAATACCCCCGCCAGCTGATCCGCGCAGGATCTGAGTGCTCGTCCGGGTACCCCATCCGGGCCAGTCGCTTTCCGTGGGTTGTCATTCGAGAAAGCTGCTCTGACATCTGCAATGGTGACCCCAGATACAAGTTCAGCCGGGGCTTCCAGGGTGGAGGGCATGCTCTCGCTGACCTCTTGCTCAAAACGGGCATAAAATGCACTGAGCTCATTGGGGAGGCATGCATTGGTGTCGGCAATTTTACATGCCTTCATTTTGTAGCCGGTTATGTCTTGCAGACCTTGCCATAGTCGGTGGGAGTTCGTGTGACTAGGCTGGGACTCTAGCTTGGTCTGGTATGGTACTCTGTAGATCATATTTGGTATTCTTAACTATAGCGTCAGCATGGAGGGACCAGGACAGGTTGTTGGTGATTTGAACATCTAGGAACTTGAATATTGACCAGAACACAGGTGACAAATCGCTTGCTCTTTTCAAGAAGCGGCTGTGGAACCTTTTCCATTTGCCTGAGGGGGGCAGATGGTTTAATCTGAAAGGCAGCACCTCCAACAGTGTCGCACTCTCTCAGTACTGCACTGGGAGTTAGAACCTTGATTATGTATTTGAATCTCTGGCGTGGGGTTTGAACAAATAAATCTTCGGACTTGCAGGTGAGGGAGAGCTGCTCACTGAGACACAACCGACAAACAAGTGTTCAAAAGAAATCTTAAAAATACCTTCCTAAAAAAGTGCCCTTGTGATTTTTCTCCACGGATGTCGCTCACAGCAGCATTCTGGAGATTAATCTTTAATTCTTGAAGGCGCCAGGACAATGCAGAAAGATTAACGACCTTGAAGATGTTCCTTACGTTTTTCATCCCCAGTTCCCAACATTCATTAAATGGAGCAGTTTGGAATGGGATGGACATTTCCCAATGCTTCGGGGGGGGGGGTTAGAGCGGGTACAAGAACCCCCTTTGTCCATGTTACTGGATGGGCCTGGACTTCATTCAGCGACGCCTGTCCCAGTGAAGGCAGAGACATTCCAATAGTCTCTGAGAAAGTGAAATCCAGCAACGAAGGGGTTAATTGGCCATTTGCCAAGTCTCCGTGTTAACCCTTCTGTTCTATTGTTTATGCACTTGATGACTAACCCAAGGTGGGTGAGGGGCAGCTCAGTGTCTACAGCAGTCCCAAAGTGCTCAGACTTTACATATGCAAGCCAGCGTTGCCATGGAGACGAGGCCTAAATCTGCAAGTTGACCTGTGCGGCAGACTGGCTTCTGAAACAGTCAGCTCATACTTCACAGAATCTCATTAACTCAGCACAGACTGAGATCTGAGTTATGTATGCAAATATATTCTATAGAGGCAGACATATATATATATATACACACACATCCTAAAGAAAAGGCAGCACTCAATAACACATGACATAAAATACAAAAAGGAAATAAACACTTTTTTTCTGCTTGAGTTTGGGATAATATTGTGCCGAGTCTAAACTGAATCCTTGAATTTGTACACCCTCTCAATGTCTGTAAATTATTTGCAAGGCTCGACTCTTTTATATATATATATATATATATATATATATACTGCAGCTTTCCCCTGTAACTCCCCCCCCACCCCAAGCCTGTGCTAACTACACACATGGAGAACAAGTTATTAACGTCACTCTAAACCCCCCACTCCCCTGAACTCTCATCATCGGACAGTCAAATCTATGACTCATTCAGAAAATAGACGCAAGTGGAGGTGACCTCATTGGAAGCTCTGGGCCTGGCAGCAAGGCAGAACACCAGAGGCTGCCAACACTCCAGGAATGTCCTGGACCGTCCACAAATTGAAGAATAATCTCCAGGACACTGTCAAGACTGAGGCCCACGAGAATAGGAGGAAGAAACAAACTGATTTTCTTTCAGCACTTTTGTTACCGAGTGGTAAAGATCTTGGCAATGGTGGGGGAGGGACGGAGAACAGCTGACTCAGAGTCAAGATTCATCCAATCGTTCCCCTTGCCTCCTGATTGGCCAGAGGGAGGTGGGAGGGTGGACAATGTGCCGGTGACCAATGGGGAGCATGTGGGAGATGGGCAGTTGGCTGGAGGTCCGTGTGCTGAAATCTCCTGGAATATCTCCAGCCAGGATTGGCAAGCTCCAGAGAACATGTCGATCTCCCGCACTGCGCTTCAATAACGTCTCCCCAGTGCCTCTCTGGTAAATTCCTCAGCTCAATGGACAGCTCTCTCGCCAGAAGGTTGAGAGTTCAAGCCCCATGCCAGAGGCTTGAGCCCATTATCAAGGTTCACACTTCAAGTACAGTACTGAGGAAGTGCTGCACTGTTGGAGGTATCGTCTGTCGAGGACCCCTTCTACCCCGTCAGGTAGACGTAAAAGATCCCATGGTCACTATATTGGAGAAGAGCAGAGGAATTCTCCCTGGTGTCCTGAACAATATTTATCCCTGTATCAACTAAAGAGAAGACTGTGTCCATTATCATGTTGCTGTTTACGTGACCTTGCTATGTGCGAATTAGCTGCTATGTTCCCTCAGTACTGCACTGGGAGCATCGGCTGAGATTAAATGCTCCAGTCTCCAGAGGATAACAAATTCTCCTCCCATGCTAATGGAGAAGAATGATGAAAGAAGGAGAGAGAAAGAGAAAAGAAATGACTGTCAGTGAGATGGAGAGAGAGTGGGAATGGGAGGAAGACAGACAGACACAGCGAGGGACACCAGCGGAGAGGGGGAGAGAGAGCGTGGCACAACATGACAGTCAGGGTGATGCCATACACACAGAGGAACGCACAGGGACACACGCACAGGGGCACACGCACATTCAAAGGGTCTTACTTGCACACAGGAACACGTACAGACGCGCACAGGGACAGGGAGCACACCATTAGACACAGAAACACAAAGAGAGAGATCGAGGCACACAGACACAGAAAAACAGAAAGGAGAGAGAGATACTTTGAGTTCTCTGTATGTAACAGTTGGACATTCAGAGACACAATTCAATAAAATGACAGAAAAACAAAAACAAAAAAAAGGAAGATTCAAAAAGAAAACAAATGCAAAAAAGAGAGAGGGAGGGGGGAGAGAGAGAGAGAGAGAGAGGGAGGGGGAGAGAGAGAGGGAGAGGGGGGAGAGAGAGGGAGGGGGGGGGGAGAAAGGAGAGAGAGGGAGTGGGGGGGGGGACAGAGAGAGGGGGACAGAGAGAGGGGGACAGAGAGAGGGGGACAGAGAGAGGGGGACAGAGAGAGGGGGACAGAGAGAGGGGGACAGAGAGAGGGGGACAGAGAGAGGGGGACAGAGAGAGGGGGACAGAGAGAGGGGGACAGAGAGAGGGGGACAGAGAGAGGGGGACAGAGAGAGGGGGACAGAGAGAGGGGGACAGAGAGAGGGGGACAGAGAGAGGGGGACAGAGAGAGGGGGACAGAGAGAGGGGGACAGAGAGAGGGGGACAGAGAGAGGGGGACAGAGAGAGGGGGACAGAGAGAGGGGGACAGAGAGAGGGGGACAGAGAGAGACTCTGCCCAGGAACAATAACTTGGATATTGTCCATGCAGACCAGAAGGACAGAGGGAGACAGAGCGAGAGATTTGAGAATGAACATAGCTAAGTGGAGCTGTGTAATGCTGCAAAATGGACAGTTTTGAGACAGTGAGAAGACTGACAGCTGACTCCGAGCTCTCGTACAGTGCCAAACACTCCAGTTTTGGATTTTCATTTCGGGGCTTTTTTGGGCGAATATTATAGAATCATAGAATCCTGCAGTGCAAAAGTAGGCCATTCGGCCCATCGAGTCTGCACCGACCACAATCCCACCCAGGCCCTTTCCCCATAACCCCGTGCATTTACCCTAGCTAGTCTCCCTGATACTAAGGGGCAATTTAGCATGGCCAATCCACCTAACCCACACATCTTTGGAGTGTGGGAGGAAACCCACACAGACAAGGTGAGAACGTGCAGACTCCGCACAGACAGTGACCCGAGCCGGGAATCGAACCCGGGTCCCTGGCGCTGTGAGGTAACAGTGCTAATCACTGTGTCACCGTGCCGTATTTAAAACCATCTCTTTAAGTATTTATGGAACAGCATCTGGGAGACATGCTACCAAACGCAGCCAGGCGATTCGACAGAAAAGGAAAGAAGCAAGGGAGCAAACAGAGACTAGAGGTGGACCTGCGGGAGACAGTCTCGGGCGGGGAGGGGAGCGGTGTTGATTGGTTGAGAGTGGTCTTGTCTTGCTGCAGGAGTAGAGGCTACAAGGGAGAGAGCTGATTGATAAGTAATGGGCGAGTTGTTTCTCTCTGATTTAAAGCTACATTAAGGAAAGGGAAGAGTTCTGGCTTTGTTGAAAAAAACTTATTAGAATTACTTATGCCAAGCGGACAATTACTTAAATAATATAAGGATAGATAGGCTGAAGTAGAATTAGACCAAGAGACTAAGTTAAGGTAAGAGAAGTATTGTTTAAGACTAAATGATTAGAAAAGTCAGCAAGTAAGACAAATACATTTAAGACATGGTAGGTGAGTCAGCCGAGTGGAATGTGTGACCTGTTATATGTGGGAAGTCATGGACCATACTGGCAACCTAGATGACCACATGTGCAAGAAGAGCTCCCAACTGCAGAAACTTGAGCTCCAGGTGGGGAAACCATTGGAGAAAATTCTGAAGGATAGAATTAATTTCCACTTGGAGAGACAAGGTTTCATCAAGGATAGTTAGCATGGCTTTGTCGGAGGGAGGTCATGCCTCATGATTTTTTCCAAGGAGGTGACCGGGTGTGTAAATGAGGGTAGTGCAGTCGATGTAGTTTATATGGATTTTAGCAAAGCCTTTGACAAGGTCCCACATGGGAGACTGATAAAGAAGTGAAAGCCGCATGGGATCCAGGGTAACTTGGCAAGTTGGATCCAAAACTAGCTTAGTGGCAGGAGACAGAGGGTGGTGGTAGAGATGTTTGTGTGACTGGAGGCCAGTGGTGTACCACAGAGATTAGTGCTAGGTCCCTTATTGATGGTGATATTTATAAACAATATAGATGAAAATGCAGTGGGGAGATGATAAGTGGATGTCACGAAGATTGGCAGGATGGTTCATAGGAAGAAGGTCTCAGGTTGCAGGAAGATACAGATGGGTTGGCCCAATGGCCAAATGATGGAATTTAAACCTTAAGAGTGTGAGGTGAAGCACTTTGGAAGGGGCAACAAGACAGGGGAGTATTTAATGAATGGCAGGACACCGGGAAGCTTGGAGGAACAGAGGGACCTGAGGGTGCTTGTCCACAGATCTCTGAAGGTGCAGGACAGGTTAATAGAGTAGTTAAGAAGGCAAACAGGACATTTGCCTTTATCAGTCATGGCATAGATTATAAGTAAGAAGTTTAACAACACCAGGTTAAAGTCCCAACAGGTTTATTTGGTAGCAAAAGTCACACAAGCTTTCGGAGCTCTAAGCCCCTTCTTCAGGTGAGACACCTGAAAGAGTGTGCGTGTGAGAGAGAGAGAGAGGGGGGGAGAATGTGTGATAGTGAGAGTGTGCGCATGTGCGCAGTTCTACAATCTGCAAGTTCTTTGGGCTCAGGACAGGCTCAGAGCACCTGTGCATAGAGAGGGAGAAAAGGTGCGAGTACCTGGGTCAGGTGAGCAGGTGCAGAGGAGCATTGCTGGCAAGTGTCCTAGACAGGGAAGGATCCCAAAAGGATGTCCCAGGTAGAGGACAGAGACAGATCCCAGTTAGGTTGAGAAAGAGAGGAGCAGAGAAAGAAGCTCCAATTAGAGACAAGTAGGTTCATCCTAGTGTCTAAAAGAGGCGGCTAAAGAGGTAGTAGACCATCCAACTGGAAAGTACCAAATATAATAAATATAATCCCTTGGGGGGAGGGGGAAAACAGGAAATTACAGGCCAGTTCGCTTGACGCCAGTCATAGGGAATGTGCTACAATCGATGATTAAGGAGGTTATAGCCGGGCACTTAGAGAAACCGAAGGCAATTAGGAAGAATCAGCATAGTTTTGTGAAAGGAAAATCATGTTTAATCAATTTATTAGAGTTCTTTGAAGGAGTAACAGGTGCTGTGGATAAAAGGGAATCGATGGATGTACTGGACTTGGATTTCCAGAAGGCATTTGATAAGGTGCCACATCAAAGGTTATTGCGGAAAATAAACCCTCCTGGTATAAGGGGTAACATGTTAACCAGATTGGCTGGCTGGCAGAAAACAGAGAGTATGCATAAATGGGTCTTTTTCTGATCGACAGGGTGTGAGGAGAGAAATCCTGGAGGGGTGGGTGCTGGGGCCTCAACCTTTTACAATTTAGAACAATGACTTAGACGAGGGGAGTGAAAGCACGGTAGCCAAGTGTGCAGACAACACAGAGATAGGCAGGAAAGTATGTTGTGAAGTGGACATGGGGAGGTTGCAGACAGATATAGATAGGCTGAGTGAGTGAACAGAAATCTGGCAGATGGAGAAAACGTGAAGTTCACTTTGGCAGGAAGAATAAAAAAAGCAGAGAATCACAAACAGAGAAACAGCTGCAGAGTCCGGGGCTGCAGAGTCCGGGAGCCGCAGAGTCCGGGAGCCGCAGAGTCCGGGAGCCGCAGAGGGATCTGGGTGCTCTAACGCACAGTCACAAAAAGTTAGTGCAGCAAGAAGGCGAATGGACGCTATCGCTTATTATGAGAGGAATTGAACACAAAAGGAAGGATGTTACGCTTCAGTTATACAAGGCATTGGTGAGGCCACACCTCATACTGTGTGCAATTTTGGTCTCATTATTTAAGGAAGAATGTAAATGTGTCGGAGGCGGATCAGAGGAGGTTTTACTGGATTGATACCTGGAATGAGCGAGTTGTCTTATGAGGAAAGGTCGGACAGACTGGGCTTGCTGGAGTTTAGAAGAGTGAGGGGTGACTTGATTGAAGTTTATAACATCCTGAACAGTCTCAACAAGGTGGATGTGGAAAGGATGTTTCCTCTTGTGGGGGGAGTCCTGGACTAAAGGGCACTGATTTAAAATTAGGGGTCGCCCTTTTAGGACAGAGATGAGGAGAGATTTTTTTCTCAGAGGGTTGTGCGACTTTGGAACTCCCTGCCTCAGATGGCGGTGGGGTCACTGAATATTTTTAAGGTGGAGGTAGATAAATTCTTATCGGGCAAGGGAATCGAAGGTTCTCGGGGTAGACGGGAATATGGAACTCAACACAAACAGATCAGCCATGATCTTACTGAATGGCAGAGCAGACTCGAGGGGCTGAATGGCCTCCTCCTGCTTCCATTTGGTATTTTCATATGTTTGTAAAGGGCTGTGGGGAACACACATGAAGTGAAGTGGGCTCAGGAGAAGCTCCGAAGACCCAAGAACGCAGCCGATGGTTGTTGACTCTGTGCTGCGTGCCATTGGGGCAAAGGTAGCCCTTTGGAGCAGGAGTGTTCTGCTTAGCCCAGCTGAAGAGTTGAAGTTGTGCTTGTGAATTGGAGTTTGAGTGTATACTTTAAGTTAATTTATTAGTGTCACAATCAGACATACATTAACACTGCAATGAAGCCACTGTGAAAATCCCCTCGTCGCCACACTCCGGCGCCTGTTCAGGTACACAGAGAAAATTTAGCACGGCCAATGCACCCTAACCAGCACGTCTTTTGGAGTGTGGGAGGAAACCAGAGCACCCGGAGGAAACCCACGCAGACATGGGGAGAATGTGCAGACAGTGATCCAAGCCGGGAATCAAACCCGGGTCCCTGGCCTGTGAGGCAGCAGTGCTAACCACCCTTACTTGGGAGTCCCAGGGGAATGGAATCTCGGGAGATGAGACTGGAATCTCACAAGGTTGGCCATTGTTAAAGCCACCCGAGTTGGAGCAACTTTTGGCAGAATTCCAAGACAAGACCTTTGAATGTGATCATTAGAATCCTACATAAGAGAGACGGGAGTTTCCGTGAAATTGGCCTAAGCTGGTTACTGACGTCTGGGTGGGTTGTTGAGAAATCCGTGGAATCTGTTTTGGTTGCATCTGTTTATTGGGTAGTGTGGTGTGTTTGACCACAGTTTGCCTGTTAATTCACAAGTACCTCATAATTACCCTGAATGCCAGGAGTGAAAGATATTATAAATTGTTTTAACTTTCTGACCTTGTGTAGTAAAGATTGTTTTTATTTGTTCAAAATCAGTGGAATCTTTTATCGTTATTCACTCAGCAAGTGTCTCGAATCTCAAACTTTGTCTACTTTAAACAAAATGCTTCTGGCCCTTAACCAGATCTTACCAACAATGTGCCAGTCTGGCCTCGGAATAGTAACACCGCCAGACTTCACCATTCCAATACACTCCTGGCCAACCCTCCATCAGCTTCAGATTGTCTAAAATTCGGCTGCTGGTATTCTAACTCCAATTCATTCATCACCCTCGCGTTCACTGATCTGCACGGCTTCCTAATTACACATCTTGAACCTTTAAACCTCTCTACCTTCTTTTCCCTCCCCATCTCTGTAACCTCCTCCAATCCTACAACCCTCCCAAATCTGGGTGCTCCTCAAATTCAGGTCTCTTGCGTTTTCCCGGTATTGAATCGTTCCTCCGTTGGTGGCCGTGCCTTTAGCTGTCTGCGCTCCAAGCTCTGGAACTCCCTCCCTAAACCTCTGCGTCTTTCTCTCACTCCTCCTTCAAAGTCTCCTTCACACCTCTGCTATCTCCTTCTGTGGCTTTGTTTGCGAATCTCTCCTAAATCGCGATATGATTGTCCGTTGTTGTTAAACTGACCCCTCTGTTCACAATGGTTTGAGAGTTAACTCTATCCCCAAAGAATGTGGATCGGGGCGAGATACAGAAAGAGCTGCAGGAGTTCCTGTAACGAGAACAGGCTGACAACAGACACAATTCAAGGTTGGATAATATATTTGGACACGAGCAGATTGTAACTGAACATCCTGTTCAGTCAAGTCTTTAAAATACTGCAACAGTTTTACCAGCGGGTTATTTCAGAACAAGCTCTGCAAATCCTATCCCTGTGAGCCAGGAGTAGTCCTTAATGCTGTTCCCGCCCACCTTCTCACCCTCCTCCTCTCCTTCATTCCCCACCCCCCTCCTGCTGGGTTGTTAGGGGCCTGGCTTCGAGCCAAAGTGTCATTGGTTTCAGAAGGCGAATGCAGCTAACATCACTACCACCTTGAAGCCTCTGCCAATACAAACACAACTCAGGAAATCCTGAGCACAGTAACGCCCCGAGTATTAACCCCAAACCCACCAGTAAACTAGAGAACCCCCAACATTAACCCCCAAACCCACCAGTAAACTAGAGAACCCCCAATATTAACCCCCAAACCCGCCAGTAAACTGGAGATCCAGTAAACTAGAGAACCCCCAAACCCACCAGTAAACTGGAGAACCCTCAAAATTAACCCCCAAACCCACCAGTAACCTGGAGAACACCCCGAATATTAACCCCAGACCCACCAGTAGACTAGGGAACCCCCAAACCCACTAACAAACTGGAGAACCCCCAATATTAACCCCCAAACCCGCCAGTAAACTGGAGAACCTTCAAGATTAACCCCAAACCCGCAAGTAAACTGGAGAACCCTCAACATTAACTCCAAATCCACCAGAAACATGAGAACAAAGAACAGTACAGCACAGGAAACAGGCCCTTCGGCCCTCCAAGCCTGTGCCGCTCCTTGGTCCAACTAGACCAATCGTTTGTATCCCTCCATTCCCAGAACTCCAATTGGACCAGCAGCAGAAGAAAATGTTAATGGCGAAGGAAGGAGGAATATTTTAACGTCACTGTCCTATACCAGCCTAGCTTATCCAGCAGGTTTATGCCCCTCTATGAGATTTGAGGCCGACACTCCCAGTTCCAGTATGTGAGGGTGCTGCACTGCTAGAAGTACAATTGCTCAGAACATTTTCCCATATTTAGAGGCTTGTTTAAAAATCCTGCTGAAGAAGCAATGAGTTGTCCCTGGTGTCCTGGCCAGCATCCCTCTCACCACAACACCAAGAACAAATCAACTCTTCTTGTATAATTTGTGGAATCTTGCTGTGCACGATTAGCTGCCAAAACGGTCGCTACACCAATGAAACCCTTTAAAAAGTAACTGATTTACTAAGTAGCTAACTAAGTGGTGCAAACCTGCTTCCCATCCATTGATTCTGTCTACACTTCCTGCTGCCTCGGCAAAGCAGCCAGTATAATTAAGGACCCCACACATCCCGGACATTCTCTCTTCCACCTTCTTCCGTCAGGAAAAAGATACAAAAATCCGAGGACATGTACCAACCGACTCAAGAACAGCTTCTTCCCTGCTGCTGTCAGACTTTTCAATGGACCTAGCTCGCATTAAGTTGATCTTTCTCTACACCCTAGCTATGACTGTAACACTACATTCTGCACTCTCTCCTTTCCTTCTCTATGAACATAGAACATAGAACATAGAACAGTACAGCACAGAACAGGCCCTTCGGCCCACGATGTTGTGCCGAGCTTTATCTGAAACCAAGATCAAGCTATCCCACTCCCTATCATCCTGGTGTGCTCCATGTGCCTATCCAATAACCGCTTAAATGTTTCTAAAGTGTCTGACTCCACTATCACTGCAGGCAGTCCATTCCACACCCCAACCACTCTCTGCGTAAAGAACCTACCTCTGATATCCGTCCTGTATCTCCCACCACGAACCCTATAGTTATGCCCCCTTGTAATAGCTCCATCCACCCGAGGAAATAGTCTTTGAACGTTCACTCTATCTATCCCCTTCATCATTTTATACACCTCTATTAAGTCTCCCCTCAGCCTCCTCCGCTCCAGAGAGAACAGCCCTAGCTCCCTCAACCTTTCCTCATAAGACCTACCCTCCAAACCAGGCAGCATCCTGGTAAATCTCCTCTGCACTCCTTCCAGCGCTTCCACATCCTTCTTATAGTGAGGTGACCAGAACTGCACACAATATGTGGTATGCTTTGTCTGTATAGAGTGCAAGAAACAATACTTTTCACTGTATCCCGATACATGTGACAATAATAAATCAAATCAAATAATTTGCTGCAAAGTGTTTTGGGGGCTAAAGATACAGGGAGAAATTCAGGTTCAGTCTCTCCCAGGACCGAGACCGTGAAGGAAATCCGGGGGGAGTGTCAGGAAGTGGAGAAATTAGGATGGGAATTTTTTTAAATTGAGGCTTTGTCAGACCAGGAACCACTGTGGGTCAGAGAGCACAGACCTACTGGGGGAACGGGCACTTGGTGCAAGTTCGGATCCGGGCAGGAGAATATTGGATGAGCTAAAGTTTATTAAAGATAGGAAAACATTGGGATTGTCCAGTCCGGAGGCAACGGAAACATTGAAGGAGAATTCACCATCGATAAACTGAGGAATAGGTAACCAACACTACAAAACAGCACTGCCAGATCAGGGAAATTATTCGCCTGGCATGGTGTATGGCTGAGAGAGCTTGCTGCATGGCTTTGGCGGGGGGGGGGGGGGGGGGGGGGGTGCACACTGGCAGGGGAGCGGGGGGGGGGGGGGGGGATTTGCTTTCACAATCCCAGCTGCTCAGCCCCCCTCGCAATGAGAAATTCAGCTTCTTCATTTGGGAGAGTTTCTCCCAAACGCCCCAGGGGAAAGCGGATTTGAGTTTGCATTCCATTGCTTGTGGATTTTATATGCTGGAGTCAGAAGGTTCTGCTTGGAATGAGAGAAAATATTCCCTTGGGATGAAGCATGCAATCCTGCTACCAGAATGAAAGTAGGTCATCTACTCACTCCTAGATGAAAAAGCCTCTGGTTCTGACTTACAGCAATTCCCCTTCATGCTGAGCTGCTAACGTTACAATGGATATAGCACTCTGTGGGAGCTGGGGGGTGCTGTGTGTGTCAGGAATGTGGTGCACAGGGTCCGCGCCAGATCTAATCTCCCTAAATTATCATCTGGATTTGCAGTTTATTCAAAATATCAGCTTCAACCAATGAGAGAATTAGGCAAACAAAGAAACATTGATGGTACCAGAATAACCCCCCTGAACCCCTCGATTAGATTCCAGTCTGAACTCACTCCCGGGTATCTGTTATTCTATATATAAACACCACGAACCCCTCGATTAGATTCCAGTCTGTAACTCACTCCCGGGTATCTGTTATTCTATATATAAACACCACGAACCCCTCGATTAGATTCCAGTCTGTAACTCACTCCCGGGTATCTGTTATTCTATATATAAACACCACGAACCCCTCGATTAGATTCCAGTCTGAACTCACTCCTGGGTATCTGTTATTCTATATATAAATCATCACGAACCCCTCGATTAGATTCCAGTCTGTAACTCACTCCTGGGTATCTGTTATTCTATATATAAATCACCCCAAACCCCTCGATTAGATTCCAGTCTGTAACTCACTCCCGGGTATCTGTTATTCTATATATAAATCACCCCAAACCCCTCGATTAGATTCCAGTCTGTAACTCACTCCCGGGTATCTGTTGTTCTCTATATAAACCACCCCAAACCCCTCGATTGGATTCCAGCCTGTAACTCGCTCCCGAGTATCTGTTATTCTATATATAAACCACTCTGAATCCATTGATTAGATCCCAGGAACAGGCTAAAGTTGGATAAGGTTGTTTGATTATTTAAAGTTCTGATAGCGTGACGTTGCAATTTGAGTCAGTATAATGGGGGACTTCAACATTAATTTTTGAAGGTTATTTATTTGTCACAAGTAGGCTTACATTAACAGCGCAATGAAGTTACCATGAAAATCCCCTCACACAAACATGGCAGGGATAGTAATGTTCTTGCTGAAGGGGGGCGGGGGGGGGGGGGGGGGGAAACATTTCTCGAACATGCCCTGGAAAATTTTCTCCAGTACGTTTCCAGTCCAAATGGAAAGGGAGGCACAGCTCGAGCTGGTTTGAGGGTGAGGTGGGCCAAGTGACAGCAGGAGAACATTCAGGGGACAATGATCATTGTATTATTCAGGCTGGCTGAAGGACAAAAAAAAAAAATCCAGAATAAAAATAATTAACTGGGGAAAAGCCAACTTCAGCGGGGTGAGAACAGATCTGGGATACGAGATCAACAGAAAGAAGGCATTGTAATCGAGTGGCCTCCATAAGCAGGATCTTACAGAGGTGTGACAGACCAGGGAAATACCAGAAGGAATCAAAGAGCCTCAATATCTTTGGGAATGAAACCACAGGAACAGGAGAAGGACATTCAGCCCCTTGAATCCACGCTACCACTCAATCTGATCATGGAACCTTGGACATAATATCAGATCTGGATGGAGAAAAAGGATCACACTGGAGAAAAGGAACCCTGGAAACACTCTACAACTACCCAGGAAGACATGCCTATAGAATGACGAGAGGGTGCAGTTCACCCTTAACCTCAAAGTAAAAACAGGACCAGGTATAAGAGATTGGTAAAGGCATCTCAAAGACTACCCCATCACCCCATCTCAAAGACCTGCTGAGATTTTCCAGCGTTTTCTCTTTTAGTTTCAGATTCCAGCATCCGCAGAAATTTGTTTTTATCTCAAGACTAACTCTGTGACCTCCGAGACTCTACATCTCCTCCATCACAAGGGAGATGTAGAGTAAAGGGTTAACATCGGGAGCACCTGATACTGATGTAACCACGATACAATGTCACATGACACTGTAATGTGGATCTGATGAGAAGCAGGAGTACAACCTGGTATCGAGTTACTGTGATGTATACAGATCTGTAAATAAACATGAATGGTTTTTACGAATAACAGTCTATGGCAGCTTTCATAGAGTACCAAGGCAAACCCTGAAGGAACCCCATCGAGATCCAGAACACAAATAGAACAGTTCAGGCACATTCAGGAACAGCCACGATGAGCTGAAGATCTCTATGACTCCATTTAAATGTATATTCCCTCAAAAGAGAAAGGTAAACAAATCCAGAGTTCCCTCAATGACAACAGAAATTAAGATAAGGAAGAAAAACTGAGTTTATGAAGTCAGGTAGAAAATAGAGTTCAGAACCAGTCTGAATATAGAAGGTTCAGCGCGGCTGGGCGGGGGCGGGGAGGAAATAAGAGAGGCCAAAGAGGAAGCATGAAAAGAGACTGGCAGCTAACAGAAAGGGGAATCCCAAAGTCTTCTACAGGCGTATAAATAACAAAATGGTGGTAAAAGGAGTTCGGCTGATTAGGGACCAGAATGAAGAATATTACACATGGAGGCAAGGCTGAGGTATTAAATGGACAATTTGTATCTGTCATTACCAAGGAAGAAGATGCTAACCAGGTCAGGATAAAAGAGGAAGTTATTTGGATGCTAGATAAGGAGGAGATATTGGATTGGCTATCTGTACTTAACATTGATGAAGCACCAGCACCAGATGAGATGCATCCAAGGATACGGAGTGAAGTGAGAGTAGAAATTGCAACGGCATTGGCCATAATTTTCCAGTCTTCCTTAGACTCAGATGTTGCCAGAAGACTGGAGAAGATAAATCTTACACGACTGCAACCACAGTCCGCTCAGTTTTACTTTAGTGATGGGGGAACTTTTAAACAATAATTAGGGACAAAATTAATAATTACATAGACAATTGCAGGTTAGTTAAGGAAATTCAGCATGGATTTCTTAAGGGAAAACTATGTTTAACTAACTTGCTGGAGTTTTTTGAGGTGGTAGAGGGTTGACGAGGGGGAATACTGTTGATGTGGTGTAACAACCAAAACCATTTGCTGCAATGCCACACAACAGACTTGAGTAAAATTATAGTCCATGGTATAAAAAGGAACAGCAGCGACATGGATACAAATTGGCCAAATGAGAAGAAACAGTGAGGTGCGTTTAATGGATATTTTTGGAGCTGGAGGAAGGTTTGGAGTGGAGTTCTCCAGGGGACAGTGTTGGGACCCTTGCTTTTCCTGATATGTATTGATGACTTAGACCTTGGTGAAGTGATTTATTTTGGTTGGAAGAACATGGAGAAACAATATAAAATAAAAAGGTACAATTCCAGTGAGGGTGCATAATCAGAAGTTACTGAAGGTGGCAGGACAGGTGGCAGAGACATTAGTAAAGGTTGGTGAATTTGCGGATAGTGATGAGGAACATCAGAGGATACAGCAGGATATAGAAGGACATGAGAAGTCCTTGGCGGGTCAGTTGGAGACTTGGGCGGAGAAATGGCAGATGGAGTTTAATCCGGACAAATAGCGAGTTGAGGAACAGGGAGAGAGTGCAGTTAAACATGTGGTTGCAGGGATGGTGTACGAGGGAGGGTTTCAGATATGTGGATAATTGGAACACATTCTGGGGAAGGTGGGACATGTACAAACAGGACGGGGTGCACCTGAACCAGAGGGGCACCAATATCCTGGGAGGGAAATTTGATACGGCTCTTCAGGGGGGTTTAAACTAATTTGTCAGGGGAGTGGGAAAAGAAGTTGTAGTCCAGAAGTCAGTGTTGAGGGTGGTGAGGTATTGGGGAAGGTATCAGGGTCAAGGGTGGGTACCGGTAGACAGGAAGGTGGGTTGAAGTGTGTCTACTTAAATGCAAGGAGCATCCGGAACAAGGTAGATGAACTTGGGGCGTGGATTAGTACTTGGGACTACGATGTTGTGGCCATTACGGAGACGTGGGTAGAACAAGGCTAGGAATGGTTGTTGGACGTTCCGGGATATAGAGGTTTCAGTAAGTGCAGGGAAGTTGGTAAAAGAGGTGGAGGAGTAGCATTGTTAATCAAGGATAGTTTAACGGCTGCGGAAAGGCACTTCGAGGGGGATCTGCACACTGAGGTAATATGGGCTGAGGTTAGAAATAGGAAAGGAGCGGTCATGTTGTTAGGAGTTTACTATAGGCCCCCAAATAGTAATAGGGATGTGGAGGAAGAAATTGCTAAGCAGATTATGGATATGTGTGGGGGTCACAGGGTAGTTGTCATGGGGGACTTTAACTTTCCAAATATTGATTGGAACCTTTGTAGGTCAAATAGTTCGGATGGGGCAGTTTTTGTGCAGTGTGTGCAGGAGGGTTTCCTGACACAATATGTGGATAGGCCGACAAGAGGTGAGGCCACATTGGATTTGGTACTGGGAAATGAACCAGGCCAAGTGTTAGATTTGATTGTGGGAGAGCACTTTGGAGATAGTGACCACAATTCAGTGTCTTTTGTTATTGCAATGGAGAGGGATAGGGCCGTACGGCAGGGCAAGGTTTACAATTGGGGGAGAGGTAATTATGATGCGATTAGGCAAGAATTAGGGGGCATAAGTTGGGAACAGAAACTGTCAGGGAAAGGCACTAATGAAAAGTGGAACTTTTTCAAGGAACAAATACTGCCCTTGATAGGTATGTCCCTGTCAGGCAGGGAGGAAATGGCCGAGTGAGGGAACCATGGTTCACGAAAGAGGTGGAATGTCTTGTGAAAAAGAAGAGGGAAGCTTATGTGGGGATGAGGAAACAAGGTTCAGATGGCTCGATTAAGGGTTACAAGTTAGCATGGAACGAGCTGAAAAAGGGGCTCAGGAGAGCTAGGAGGGGACATGAGAAGTCCTTGGCGGGTCGGATCAAGGAAAACCCCAAGGCTTTTTACTCTTATGTGAGGAATAAAAGAATGACCAGGGTGAGGTTAGGGCCGGTCAAGGACAGTAGTGGGAACTTGTGTATGGAGTCAGTAGAGATAGGCGAGGTGATGAATGAATACTTTTCTTCAGTGTTCACCAAGGAGAGTGGCCATGTTTTTGAGGAAGAGAAGGTGTTACAGGCTAATAGGCTGGAGGAAATAGATGTTCGGCGGGAGGATGTCCTGGCAGTTTTGAATAAACTGAAGGTCGATAAGTCCCCTGGGCCTGATGAAATATATCCTAGGATTCTTTGGGAGGCAAGGGATAAGATTGCAGAGCCTTTGGCTTTGATCTTTGGGTCCTCACTGTCCACGGGGATGGTGCCAGAGGACTGGAGAGTGGCGAATATTGTTCCTCTGTTTAAGAAAGGGAATAGAAATGACCCTGGTAATTATAGACCGGTTAGTCTTACTTCGGTGGTTGGTAAATTGATGGAAAAGGTCCTTAGGGATGGGATTTATGACCATTTAGAAAGATGCGGATTAATCGGGGATAGTCAGCACGGATTCGTGAAGGGCAAGTCGTGCCTCACAAATTTGATAGAATTTTTTGAGGAGGTAACTAAGTGTGTTGATGAAGGTAGGGCAGTTGATGTCATATACATGGATTTTAGTAAGGCGTTTGATAAGGTCCCCCATGGTCGGCTTATGATGAAAGTGAGGAGGTGTGAGATAGAGGGAAAGTTGGCCGATTGGATAGGTAACTGGCTGTCTGATCGAGTAAGAAGTCTCACAACACCAGGTTAAAGTCCAACAGGTTTATTTGGTAGCAAATACCATAAGCTTTCGGAGCACTGCTCCTTCGTCAGATGGAGTAGATATCTGCTCTCAAACAGTGCACAGACACAGAAATCAAGTTACAGAATACTGATTAGAATGCGAATCTCTAAAGCCAGCCAGGTCTTAAAGGTACAGACAATGTGGGTGGAGGGAGCATTCAACACAGGTTAAAGAGATGTGTATTGTCTCCAGACAGAACAGCTAGTGAGATTCTACAAGCCCAGGAGGCAAGCTGTGGGGGTTACTGATAATGTGACATAAATCCAACATCCCGGTTTAGGCCGTCCTCATGTGTGCGGAACTTGGCTATCAGTTTCTGCTCAGCGACTCTGCGCTGTCGTGTGTCGTGAAGGCCGCCTTGGAGAACGCTTACCTGAAGAACCAAGGCTGAATGCCCGTGACTGCTGAAGTGCTCCACCACAGGAAGAGAACACTCTTGCCTGGTGATTGTCGAGCGGTGTTCATTCATCCGTTGTCCTAGCGTCTGCATGGTTTCCCCAATGTACCATGCCTCGGGACATCCTTTCCTGCAGCGTATCAGGTAGACAACGTTGGCCGAGTTGCAAGAGTAGGTACCGTGTACCTGGTAGATGGTGTTCTCACGTGAGATGATGGCATCCGTGTCGATGATCCGGCACGTCTTGCAGAGGTTGCTGTGGCAAGGTTGTGTGGTATCGTGGTCACTGTTCTCCTGAAGGCTGGGTAGTTTGCTGCGGACAATGGTCTGTTTGAGGTTGTTTGAAGGCAAGAAGTGGGGGTGTGGGGATGGCCTTGGCGAGATGTTCGTCTTCATCAATGACATGTTGAAGGCTCCGGAGGAGATGTCGTAGCTTCTCCGCTCCGGGGAAGTACTGGACGACGAAGGGTACTCTGTCCACTGTGTCCCGTGTTTGTCTTCTGAGGAGGTCGGTGCGGTTTTTCGCTGTGGCACGTCAGAACTGTTGATCGATGAGTCGAGCGCCATATCCTGTTCTTATGAGGGCATCTTTCAGCGTCTGGAGGTGTCTGTTGCGATCCTCCTCATCCGAGCAGATCCTGTGTATTCGGAGGGCTTGTCCTCTGATCGAAGACAGAGGGTGGTGGTAGATGGAAAATGTTCGGATTGGAGGCAGTTTGCTAGCAGAGTGCCACAGGAATCAGTGCTTGGTCCTCTGCTCTTTGTGATTTTTATTAATGACTTAGAGGAGGGGGCTGAAGGGTGGATCAGTAAATTTGCTGATGACACCAAGATTGGTGGAGTAGTGGATGAGGTGGAGGGCTGTTGTAGGCTGCAAAGAGACATAGATAGGATGCAAAGCTGGGCTGAAAAATGGCAAATGGAGTTTAACCCTGATAAATGTGAGGTGATTCATTTTGGTAGGACTAATTTAAATGTGGATTACAGGGTCAAAGGTAGGGTTCTGAAGACTGTGGAGAAACAGAGAGATCTTGGCGTCCATATCCACAGATCTCTAAAGGTTGCCACTCAAGTGGATAGAGCTGTGAAGAAGGCCTATAGTGTGTTAGCTTTTATTAACAGGGGGTTGGAGTTTAAGAGCTGTGGGGTTATGCTGCAACTGTACAGGACCTTGGTGAGACCACATTTGGAATATTGTGTGCAGTTCTGGTCACCTCACTATAAGAAGGATGTGGAAGCGCTGGAAAGAGTGCAGAGGATGCTGCCTGGTTTGGAGGGTAGGTCTTATGAGGAAAGGTTGAGGGAGCTAGGGCTGTTCTCTCTGGAGCGGAGGAGGCTGAGGGGAGACTTAATAGAGGTTTATAAAATGATGAAGGGGATAGATAGAGTGAACGTTCAAAGACTATTTCCTCGGGTGGATGGAGCTATTACAAGGGGGCATAACTATAGGGTTCATGGTGGGAGATATAGGAAGGATATCCGAGGTAGTTCTTTACGCAGAGAGTGGTTGGGGTGTGGAATGGACTGCCTGCAGTGATAGTGGAGTCAGACACTTTAGGAACATTTAAGCGGTTATTGGATAGGCACATGGAGCACACCAGGATGATAGGGAGTGGGGTAGCTTGATCTTGGTTTCAGATAAAGCTCGGCACAACATCGTGGGCCGAAGGGCCTGTTCTGTGCTGTACTGTTCTATGTTCTAAATGTGAGGTAATGCATTTTGGAAGATCTAATACAGATAGGAAATATACAGTAAATGGCAGAACCCTCAAGAGTATTGATAGGCAAAGGGATCTGGGTGTACAGGTACACAGGTCACTGAAAGTGGCAATGTAGGTCGTAAAGGTAGTCAAGAAGGCACACGGCATGCTTGCCTTCATCGGCCGGGGCATTGAGTTTAAAAATTGGCAAGTCATGTTGCAGCTTTATAGAACCTTAGTTAGGCTGCACTTGGAATATAGTGTTCAATTCTGGTCGCCACACTACCAGAAGGATGTGGAGCCTTTGGAGAGGGTACAGAAAAGATTTACCAGGATGTTGCCTGGTATGGGGGCATTAGCTATGAGGAGAGGTTGGAGAAACTTGGTTTGTTCTCACTGGAATGACAGAGGTTGAGGAACAACCTGATAGAAGTCTACAAGATTATGAGAGGCATGGACAGAGTGGATAGTCAGAAGCTTTTTCCCAGGGTGGGGCACAGGTTTAAGGTGCGAGGGGCAAGGTTTAAAGGAGATGTACGAGGCAGATATTTTTACACAGAGGGTGGTGGGTGCCTGGAACTCATTGCCAGGAGAGGTAGTGGAAGCGGATACGGTAGTGATTTTTAAGGGGCATCTTTACAAATACATCAATAGGATGGGAATAGAGGGATATGGTTCCCGGAAGGGTAGGGGGTTTTAATTAAGTCGGGCAGCATGGTCGGTGCAGGCTTGGGGGGCCGAAGGGCCTGTTCCTGTGCTGTAATTTTCTTTGTTCTGTTCATACAGTATGCTAAGCTTTATTAGTACGGGCATAGAGTACAAGAGCGAGAAGGTTATGTTGAACTTGTATAACGCACTAGTTAGGCCTCAGTTGGAGCATTGTGTACAGTTCTGAGTGTTAACAGGATCCAAGCCAGCTCGTGAAACTGAAACCAAGGCACAGAGATTTTCTCTATAGACTTTGTTCAGTCTTATAGCTCTCCGTACACACACCCAGTGTCTTAACCGTCTCCTATCTATATTCTGGAGTACACCTGTAACTAACTGCAAATTAACAAATAAACAGATCAAATTAAAGTGATAGCTCCTTAAAGGGGCACTGTAACAAATGAGAAAATTTATAAAGGAACAGCATCAAATGAAATTAAGATAACAGGCAAGGGATGAGATTGCAGAGCCTTTGGCATTGATCTTTGGGTCCTCACTGTCCACGGGCATTCGGCCTCTGATATTCGGGTAAGCGTTCTCCAAGGCGGCCTTTGCGACACACGACGGCGCAGAGTCGCTGAGCAGAAACTGATAGCCAAGTTCCGCACACACGAGGACGGCCTCAACCGGGATATTGGGTTCATGGCACACTATTTGTAACCCCCACAGAGTTTCACTGGCTGTCTTGTCTGGAGACAATACACATCTTTTTAGCCTGTCTTGATGCTCTCTCCACTCACATTGTTTTGTTTCTTAAAGACTTGATTAGTTGTAAGTATTCGCATTCCAACCATTATTCATGTAAATTGAGTTTGTGTCTTTATATGCTCTGTTTGTGAACAGAATTCCCACTCACCTGAAGAAGGGGCTTGCAGCTCCGAAAGCTTGTGTGGCTTTTGCTACCAAATAAACCTGTTGGACTTTAACCAGGTGTTGTTAAACTTCTTACTGTGTTTACCCCAGTCCAACGCCGGCATCTCCACATCACGGGGGTGGTGCCAGAGGACTGGAGAATGGCGAATGTTGTTCCTCTGTTTAAGAAAGGGAATAGAAATGACCCTGGTAATTATAGGCCGGTTAGTCTTACTTCGGTGGTTGGTAAGTTGATGGAAAAGGTCCTTAGGCATGGGATTTACGACCATTTAGAAAGATGCGGATTAATCCGGGATAGTCAGCACGGATTCGTGAAGGGCAAGTCGTGCCTCACAAATTTGATAGAATTTTTTGAGGAGGTAACTAAGTGTGTTGATGAAGGTAATGCAGTTGATGTCATATACATGGATTTTAGTAAGGTGTTTGATAAAGTCCCCCATGTTCGGCTTATGAAGAAAGTAAGGATGTGTGGGATAGAGGGAAGTTTGGCCGATTGGATAGGTAACTGGCTATCTAACAGAAGACAGAGGGTGGTGGTGGATGGAAAATTTTCAGACTGGAAACCGGTTACCAGCAGAGTGTCACAGGGATCAGTGCTTGGTCCTCTGCTATTTCTAATTTTTATAAATGACTTGGAGGAGGGGCTGAAGCGTGGATCAGTAAATTTGCTGATGACACCAAAATTGGAGGAGTAGTGGAGGAGGTGGAGGGCTGTTGTAGGCTGCAAAGAGATATAGATAGGATGCAGAGCTGGGCTGAAAAATGGCAGATGGAGTTTAACCCTGATAAATGCGAGGTGATTCATTTTGGTAGGACAAATTTGAATGTGGATTACAGGGTCAAAGGTAGGGTTCTGAAGAATGTGGAGGAACAGAGAGATCTTGGGGTTCATATCCACAGATCTCTGAAGGTTGCCACTCAAGTGGATAGAGCTGTGAAGAAGGCATTCATTAACAGGGGGTTTGAGTTTAAGAGCCGTGGGGTTATGCTGCCACTACAAAGAACAATACAGCACAGGAACAGGCCCTTCGGCCCTCCAAGCCCACGCCGCTCCCTGGTCCAAACTAGACCATTCTTTTGTATCCCTCCATTCCCACTCCGTTCATATGGCTGTCTAGATAAGTCTTAAACGTTCCCAGTGTGTCCGCCTCCACCACCTTGCCTGGCAGCGCATTCCAGGCCCCCACCACCCTCTGTGTAAAATATGTCCTTCTGATATCTGTGTTAAACCTCCCCCCCTTCACCTTGAACCTATGACCCCTCGTGAACGTCACCACCGACCTGGGGAAAAGCTTCCCACCGTTCACCCGATCTATGCCTTTCATAATTTTATACACCTCTATTAAGTCTCCCCTCATCCTCCGTCTTTCCAGGGAGAACAACCCCAGTTTACCCAATCTCTCCTCATAACTAAGCCCCTCCATACCAGGCAACATCCTGGTAAACCTCCTCTGTACTCTCTCCAAAGCCTCCACGTCCTTCTGGTAGTGTGGCGACCAGAACTGGACGCAGTATTCCAAATGCGGCCGAACCAACGTTCTATACATCTGCAGCATCAGACCCCAACTTTTATACTCTATGCCCCGTCCTATAAAGGCAAGCATGCCATATGCCTTCTTCACCACCTTCTCCACCTGTGACGTCACTTTCAAGGATCTGTGGACTTGCACACCCAGGTCCCTCTGCGTATCTACATCCTTTATGGTTCTGCCATTTATCGTATAGCTCCTCCCTACATTATTTCTACCAAAATGCATCACTTCGCATTTATCTGGATTGAACTCCATCTGCCATTTCTTTGCCCAAATTTCCAGCCTATCTATATCCTTCTGTAGCTTCTGACAATGCTCCTCACTATCTGCAAGTCCTGCCAATTTTGTGTCGTCCGCAAACTTACTGATCACCCCAGTTACACCTTCTTCCAGATCATTTATATAAATCACAAACAGCAGAGGTCCCAATACAGAGCCCTGCGGAACACCACTAGTCACAGGCCTCCAGCCGGAAAAAGACCCTTCCACTACCACCCTCTGTCTTCTGTGACCAAGCCAGTTCTCCACCCATCTAGCCACCTCCCCCTTTATCCCATGAGATCCAACCTTTTTCACCAGCCTACCATGAGGGACTTTGTCAAACGCTTTACTAAAGTCCATATAGACGACATCCACGGCCCTTCCCTCGTCAACCATTCTGGTCACTTCTTCAAAAAACTCCACCAGGTTTGTGAGGCATGACTTCCCTCTCACAAAACCATGCTGACTATTGTTAATGAGTTTATTCCTTTCTAAATGCGCATACATCCTATCTCTAAGAATCTTCTCCAACAACTTCCCCACCACGGACGTCAAGCTCACCGGCCTATAATTACCCGGGTTATCCTTCCTACCCTTCTTAAATAACGGGACCACATTAGCTATCCTCCAATCCTCTGGGACCTCACCTGCGTCCAGTGACGAGACAAAGACCTTGGTGAGGCCACATTTGGAATATTGTGTGCAGTTCTGGTCACCTCACTATAAGAAGGATGTGGAGACACTGGAAAGAGTGCAAACGAGATTTACCAGGATGCTGCCTGGTTTGGAGGGTAGGTCTTATGAGGAAAGGTTGAGGGAATTTGGGCTTTTCTCTTTGGAGCGGAGGAGGTTGAGAGGAGACTTGATAGAGGTTTATATGATGATGAGGGGGATAGATAGAGTGAACGTTCAAAGACTATTTCCTTGGGTGAATGGAGTGGTAACTAGGGGGCATAACTATAGGGTTCATGGTGGGAGATATAGGAAGGATGTCCGAGGTAGGTTTTTTACTCAGAGAGTGGTTGGGGTGTGGAATGGACTGTCTGCAGGGATAGTGGAGTCAGAAACTTTAGGAACATTTAAGAAGCTATTGGATAGGCACATGGAGCACTTCGGGATGATAGGGAGGAAATAGCTTGATCTGGGTTTCAGATAAAGCTCGGCACAACATCATGGGCCGAAGGGCCTGTTCTATGTTCTATAACATTTTGGGGGCTGAAGAAACATGCGGCTGATTTATATGTGCTCAAAGTATCTTTCACCTGTGTATCCTAATAATATCATTAACATACCACTAACTCAGGGTGCTGTATGTTTGCAGGGTGTGAAGGCATTGGAAAGAGTACAGAAAAGATTCAGGAGAAACTTCAGTTATGAACATAGATTGGAGATGTTAGGACTGTTTTTCTTGGAGAGAAAAAGAGGTTGGGAGGAGATTTGATGGAGGTGTTCAAAATCATGAGTGTCTGGACAGAGTAGATTGGGAGAAACTGTTCTCGTGAAAGGGTTCAAACCGAGAGGACACAGGTGGAAAGTAATTTGCAATAGAAGCAAGAGGAACCATTTTCCCGCAGCGAGTGGTTAGGAGCTGGAATGCGCTGCCCGAGTGCGGTGGAGGCAGGTTTAATCGAGGAAGTAGACGGTTATGTGAAGAGGAATAATGGGAGGGGCTACTGGAGAAAGGCAGGAGAATGGCACCAAGTAAATTACTCATTCGGAGTGCTGACACGATGGGCCAAATGGCCTCCTTCTGTGTTGTAACAGTTCTGTGACTCTCTGATCGATGTAAATCAACTGTCTTTTCAAACTCATGATGTGGAGATGCCGGCGTTGGACTGGGGTAAACACAGTAAGAAGTTTAACAACACCAGGTTAAAGTCCAACAGGTTTATTTGGTAGCAAAAGCCACACAAGCTTTCGAGGCTCTGAGCCCCTTCTTCAGGTGAGTGGGAATTCTGTTCACAAACAGAACTTATAAGACACAGACTCAATCAGAATTTATGTCACACTATTTGTAACTCCCACAGTTGCGTGGACCTGCAGAGTTTCACTGGCTGTCTTGTCTGGAGACAATACACATCTTTTTAGCCTGTCTTGATGCTCTCTCCACTCCCATTGTTTTGTTTCTTAAAGACTGGATTAGTTGTAAGTATTCGCATTCCAACCATTATTCATGTAAATTGAGTCTGTGTCTTATAAGTTCTGTTTGTGAACAGAATTCCCACTCACCTGAAGAAGGGGCTCAGAGCCTCGAAAGCTTGTGTGGCTTTTGCTACCAAATAAACCTGTTGGACTTTAACCTGGTGTTGTTAAACTTCTTACTGTTTTCAAACTCAGCCAGTGGTGGGTGAATAGAGAGAGATATCGAGCATTCTCACACTAACACCATGACACACATCACACAACATCCTGCATCTCACTTCACTGAGATCGGAGAGCGAAGGACAGGACCAGGTAGGAATATAAGACACCCTCGTGCACAGATTTTAAAACTCAAGCTTAGTATCATCGATATGTGAGCTTCTGATTCTCCTGCGCTCTCTTATTGGGCAATACATACAAAAAATATCAAGCAAGTTCTATCAAACTGTGACTAATCTTTGGCTAGGTCTCAGCTGGAGTATTGTGTCTATTTCTGGGTGTCATACCACAGGATGGATGTCACAGCCTTAGGAGGAGATTCTCCAAGATGAAATCAAAGTTGAGGGATTTAATTTATTTGGAGAAACTGGAATTATTCTCCTTGGAGCAGAGACGGTTAACAGGAGATTTAGTCGAGGCGTTCAGAATGAATGTTGGGATTTTATGAAATAAGTAGAAACTGTTTGCTTTGGGAAGTTCACAAAAAGGAGACGGGCAGAATTATCCAGACTCCTCGCGACAGAGATGGCTCACCGTCAGCCTATGGTTGGCACGGTGGCACGGTGGTCAGCACTGCTGCCTCACAGCGCCTGGGATCCAGGTTCGATTCCCGGCTTGGGTCACTCTCTGTATGTTCTCCCGTGTCTGCGTGGGTTTCCTCCGGGTGCTCCAGTTTCCTCCCACAGTCCAAAAAACTCGCCGGTTAGGTGCATTGGCCATGCTAAATTCTCCCTCAGTGTACCTGAGCAGGCGCCGGAGTGTGGCGACTAGGGGATTTTCATAGTAACTTCATCACAGTGTTAATGCAAGCCTACTTGTGACACTAATAAATAAACTAGCAGGATCTTCCAGCCCTGCCAAAGCCGATGGCAGTTTACATTCCTCGCCCATGCTGCTGTCGGGGATCCTGCAGCGGGGGTTGACTTAGGCAGGACTGGAAGATTCTGCTGGGAGAGAGAGGATGGCCGTTTGGCCATTGACACCTTCTATTCTCACTATGGGCTGACATTAGCAGCCTTTCCCCTGGTTTCTGTGGCTATGACTCATCTTTCATTCCCTCCCCCTGCAGTATAAATATCTCCCACTTTCTCTGCCTTTTAGCTTTGACAAAGGGTCATGGACTCGAAACGTCAGCTCTTTTCTCTCCTTACAGATGCTGCCAGACCTGCTGAGATTTTCCAGCATTTTCTCTTTTGGTTTCAGATTCCAGCATCCGCAGTAATTTGCTTTTATCCAGAAGATTCTGCTGACAGGAAGGGCTGGGGAATTCCGCCCATCATGTTGACTTGCATTCCATGTCAGATAGAAGATTGCGGGGTGATCTAATTGAGGGGTTTAAGATGATTAAAGTATTCAATAGGGTCGAGAGACAGAAACTACTTCCTCCAGAACAAGGGGCCTGAACCGTAACCCTGGAACCAGGCCGTCCTGGGTGATGTCAGGGAGCACTCCCTCACACAGAGGGGAGCAGAAATCTCTCCTGGAAAATTGCAGAGGCGGCTGATCCATTGGGATTCCGAGGCTCAGGATCGGTAGATATCTGTTGGGGGAAAGGGAAGCAAGGTTTCTGGAGTCGGGGCACAGATCATCCGTGATATGATTGGATGGAAGAACAGTCTTGAGGAATTGAATAGTTTCCTCTGGCGTACATTGGATGTCAGGAGTTTAATGAGTGAAAAATGGTGGAAGAGGAAAAAAACAAGATTAAAAGGAGCTGAAATATTCAGAGAGGGAAGCAGCTTCATAGCAATCATCCGTTTACCTGGAGGTCTCGACTGCTATATCACTTATTTTTATTCTTTCTTGGGATGTGGCCATTTGTTGCCCACTCCTAATTGACCTGGAGATGGTGGTGGTAAACTGAAGGCCACTTAAGCCCTCGAGCTTCTTCCTCTGCCTCATACAATGAGACTGTGGCTGACGTGTAATATCCCACCTTTGTCCATTATCCCACCATGTCTCCAGTTAATAAAAATAAATCAATTTCAGTTTTAAAAATCAATCTAGCATCAATTGTCATTTGCAGAAGAGATTTCCAAACTTTTACTGCCCATTCCGAGCAGAAACGTCTCCTGAATTCGCTCCTGTAATGTCTGCTTCTAATTTTTAGATTCTGCCGACTCCCCAACTAGTGAAAATAGTTTCTCTCGATCTGCCCTGTCTGTCCCTTTAATATCGTAAAAACCTCAAATAAATCATCCCTAATATTCCAAGTCTTATAGAACACGGTATGACCCTATGTAATCTCTAACCATCAGTGATTACACCTTTTGTTTAATTAACTACAAGGAGACGCCAGGTTGCCCCATTGTCAACAGATGAAAAAAAACAGAAAAGATCTCTCCTTTTACAGGGACATTTCTGACAAAGAAACTAAAAGAGCCACAGTTTCTAAAGTGTAGATAATCATATTTACATTCCCCAAAGATGAGAGTATGTGTAGACAGTAAGGTTCACTTTGTCATGGAGGTTGTGAGCTGTTCAGTGAGGTTACTTGTCCCCAGTGTTCACACTTGACAGGAATCCAGGGACTCATTTCACAGGACAGAGCTCATCAACAACAATCCTCCCATCTGCTGCATCAGTCCCAACGTCAGGGTCAAAGGTCAGGTGAACAGAGCATCAATCCTCGGTCAATCGCCTCACGGCATGTCCTCAGAGCTTTGGCCTGTCACTCCAGCACTAACCACTTTCCCAGCAGGCCAGGGGGTGTATAGAGTGAAGAAATCACCAATGACTATATCACGACCTGTGAACAAGGCCCTGATCTCAGAACCCCAAATGTCCATTCTGACTGACAGTACAGCCTGCTGTATAACACAATGGAAAACAGCCAATCAGCCCCTCATGTCTGTTCTGCCATTCTAGTAATTACAGCTGGTTGGTACCTCACATCATTCCCCAGTCATCACTCCATATCTCTCACACAACAAGAATCTATCTCCGTCTCAAAAATTCCAAATGACCCCCAGCTCCCTCAGCTTTTTGAGGGAGAAAGTTCCGGATTTCCACTCCTTTGTGTGGAGAAGCGCTTCCGAATGTCATCCCTAAACAACCTGGCTCTAACGTTAATGTCACCCGCCCACGTCTGTTCTGGACTCTTCCCCCCCACCAGAGGAAAGAGTTTCTCTCTATCTACCTTAACCACGTCAATAAGATCATTTCTTGAAGCTATGAAAGGCGTGATATAAATGCAACTCCTTCAATTCAATCATCCTTTAATGTTCTAAACTCAAGGGAGGATGAGGCTGGTCTGAGTAACCTGTGCTGCAGCCCCTCCAAGGCCAATATCGCCTTCCTGAGCTGCAGGCCCCCCAGAACTGAACAGTTACTCCAATGGGCCTGAACCAGTCAACAATATTGACTGGTAGTCTCCAAAAGAAACAAGGACTTGGAGTGCAGCCCAGCCCCGATCCGGAGCCCTCCCTCCTCACTCAGCAGTGGGGTCAGATTCCTTACACATTGCGTTTTTGAGCCACAAGGAGCAAGAAGGGAAGAAACAGGAAGGCAGATAAACCCGTTCACAGAGAGAGTGAGTGAGGCATTGTCAATGTGCTAATGGGGTCAATCAGTCGGCCTCCAGACAGACATCCACCTGCACAGCCTGGCTCAGTGGGCAGTGCGGCCCAGTGCGCAGTGCGGCCCAGTGCGCAGTGCGGCCCAGTGCGCAGCGCTCACTGCTCAAAGTCAGCAGTGGGTTCGAGTTCCCCTTCGAAAACCTGATTTCTAAATCCACACTGATACGCTAGTACGGCACTTCTGGAGATGAGTTCTCAGATGAGATGTTAAACTAAGACCATGGCCGGAATTTTACCAGCATGCCCGCCCGAGGCTCATAAGATCACACCTGAGGCCAACGGAGAATGCCATTCTGCGAGCCTCACCCGCCCCGATTCCGGGGCAGGCGTATTGGTAAAACCAGGTCTACATTCTCACGTAGATGTATAAAAACCCCATGGCAACCCTCATTAAAGAGAAAGAGGAGCAGGGGGAGGTTCTGGGTCAATATTTATCCTTCAACCAACATCATTAAAACAGATAATCTGGTTTTATCACCTCGCCGTGTGTGGGAGCTTGCTGTGCACAAATTGGTAGCTGCATTTCCCATAATGCAACAGTGACTACATTTTGAGAATGTATTGTAGTCACTCCAGGAAGCGTGGAAAACACGCGGGAGAGAGCGAAACCACACAGTCCCCAGGTCCCCACTCCCCTACTCACTCCTAGCAAATGTCTAATCTCTGGAAAAAATCTCAGAGTGGTTGGGGTGTGGAATGGACTGCCTGCAGTGATAGTGGAGTCAGACACTTTAGCAACATTTAAGCGGTTATTGGATAGGCACATGGAGCACACCAGGATGATAGGGAGTGGGATAGCTTGATCTTGGTTTCAGATAAAGCTCGGCACAACATCGTGGGCCGAAGGGCCTGTTCTGTGCTGTACTGTTCTATGTTCTATGTTCTATAACAAGCTAGATGAACTTAAAGACGGACTCACTTTTCAAAGAGAACTAAGGGACTGCTGTGTGCTCTGTCTCACGGAGACGTGGCTCACTCCTGCTTCACCGGCCTCTGCCCTACAACCAGAGGGCTTCTCAATCCACCGAATGGACCGTACAGCGGCCTCAAGCAAGGCTAGGCGAGGTGGGGTCTGCGTCCTAATCGACACCTCGTAGTGCCTAGATGTGGCAACACTGGTGAGTTTCTGCTTCCCGGACCTAGAATACCTGACGCTAAAATGTGGGAGTTCACCTCCGTTATCCTGATGGCAGTTTACATCCCACCCCATGTGGACGTGAAGATCGCGCTGGACGAAATATACACCACTACGAATAGCCTTGAGACGAAACATCCCGAGGCCTTGTTCATCGTGGCCGGGGACTTCAATCAGGCCAAGCTCAAGAACATCCTACCAAGTTACCACCAACACGTCTCCTGCTCCACCAGAGGCCCAAACATCCTAGACCACTGCTACACAAATATCTACCGCTCTATCACCCGCCCACACTCTAGCAAATCAGACCACAAGGCTGTGGTCCTGCTCCCGGCTTACAAGCAAAAACTGAAGCGGGAGAATCTATCAAAGAGAATCGTACAATGTTGGTCTGAGGAATCGGATGATCTCCTACGGGGCTGCTTGGAGTCAGTGGACTGGTCAGTATTTAAAAACTCTGCGACCAGCCTGAGCGAGTACGCCACTACAGTAACTGACTTCATTAGTAAGTGTGTCGAAGACTGTGCGCCAAAGAAGCAAATCCGTGTGTTTCCCAACCGGAAACCATGGATGAACAGGGATATCCACTGCTTGCTGAAGTCCAGGTCTGAGGTGTTCAAGTCAGGCGACCCTGACCGATACAAGAAAGCCAGATACGATTTAAGGAGATCCATCAAAGATGCCAAAAGACAGTACCGGACCACGCTAGAGTCCCAGGCTCGCCACACCGACCCCCGCCAACTATGGCAAGGTCTGCAAGACATAACAGGCTACAAGAAGGCAGGTGAAAATCGCCGGCTCCAACACACCTCACTCTGATGAGCTCAATGCATTTTATGCCCGTTTTGAGCAAGAGGTCAGCGAGAGCATGCCCTCCACCCTGGAAGCCTCAGACAAACCTGTATCCAAGGTCACCATTGCAGATGTCAGAGCAGCTTTCTCAAAGGTCAACCCATGGAAAGCGACTGGCCCGGATGGGGTACCCGGACGAGCACTCAGATCCTGCGCGGATCAGCTGATGGGGGTATTCACAGACATCTTCAACCTCTCTTTACAACTATCTGAGGTCCCTATCTGCTTCAAGAAGACAATCATCTTCCTAGTACCTAAGAAAAGCCAGGCAGCGTGCCTTAATGACTATCGGCCGGTGGCTCTGACATCCATCATTATGAAGTGCTTCGAAAGGTTAGTCATGGCATGAATCAATTCCAGCCTCCCAGGTTGCCTGGATCCACTACAGTGTGCCTATCACTGCAACAGGTCCATACCAGACACCATTTCCCTGTCCCTGCACTCAACCCTGGGAACACCTAGATAACAAGGATACCTATGTCAGACTCCCATTTATTGACCACAGCTCAGCCTTCAACACCATTATTCCTGCGAAACTCATCTCCAAACTCCGTGGCCTGGGACTCGGCACCTCCTTCTGTGATTGGATCCTGAACTTCCTAACCCACAGACCACAATCAGTAAGGACAGGCAACAACACCTCCTCCACGATCATCCTCAACACCAGTGCCCCACAAGGCTGTGTTCTCAGCCTCCTACTGTACTCCTTATACACCTATGACTGTACGGCCAAATTCCCCTCCAATTCGATTTTCAAGTTTGCTGATGACACCACCGTAGTGGGTCGGATCTCAAACAATGACGAGACAGAGTACAGGAATGAGATAGAGAATCTGGTGAACTGGTGCGGCAACAATAATCTCTCCCTCAATGTCAAAAAAACAAAGGAGATTGTCATCGACTTCAGGAAGCGTAAAGGAGAACATGTCCCTGTCTACATCAACGGGGACGAAGTAGAAGGGGTCGAAAGCTTCAAGTTTTTAGGTGTCCATATCACCAACAACTTGTCCTGGTCCCCCCCATGCCGACACTATAGTTAAGAAAGCCCGCCAACACCTCTACTTTCTCAGGCAGCTAAGGAAATGTGGCATGTCCAGTACAACGCTCACCAACTTCTACAGATGCACCATAGAAAGCATTCTTTCTGGTTGTATTACAGCTTGGTATGGCTCCTCCTCTGCCCAAGAACACAAGGAACCACAAAGGGTCATGAATGAAGCCCAGTCCATCACACAAACCAGTTTCCCATCCATTGACTCGGTCTACATTTCCCGCTGCCTTGGTAAAGCAGCCAGCATAATTAAGGACCCCACACACCTCAGACACTCTCTCTTCCACCTTCTTCCATCGGGAAAAAGATACAAAAGTCTGAGGACCGACTCAAGAACAGCTTCTTCCCTGCTGCCATCAGACTTTTGAATGGACCTACCTCGCATAAAGTTGATCTTTCTCTACACCCTCGCAATGACTGTAACACTACATTCTGCACTCTCTCCTTTCCTTCTCTATGAACAGTATGCTTTGTCGGGTATCATGCACAAGAAACAATACTTTTCACTGTATACTAATACACGTGATAATAATAAATCAAATCAAAGTCTCTAAAGGGCTTTGGGATGTCTGCAGAACGTGAAAGGTGCTATAAACATACAAGACTTTCATTCAGTTAGGCATCTGTCCTTGGATAAAGTTCCCTCCCCCACTCCATTATCAACCACCTTCAGAACTACTCGATCATTAACCCTGACTGAGAGCCATGGATACTCCTGAAAATCCTGGGCTGAATTGGGGTGGGCTTCTCATCACAATGTTCATTCATTCCTGCAATTCAGACATTGCTGAGATTGCCCACCTTGTTACCCTGAACCACCACAGGCACAAGTGTAAAAGGTTCCTGTTATATTTTTGTAGCGATTTGAAATACCCAAATGGCTCACAAAGCTGGGAAGCTCCAACCCCAGCGTCAGTGTGTGTGGGACCCATACCCCAGTGAGAGTCAGTGTGTGTGGGACCCGTACCCCAGTGAGAGTCAGTGTGTGTGGGACCCGTACCCCAGTGAGAGTCAGTGTGTGTGGGACCCATACCCCAGTGAGAGTCAGTGTGTGTGGGACCCGTACCCCAGTGAGAGTCAGTGTGTGTGGAACCCAGACCCCAGTGAGAGTCAGTGTGTGTGGAACCCACACCCCAGTGAGAGTCAGTGTGTGTGGGACCCGTACCCCAGTGAGAGTCAGTGTGTGTGGACCCAGACCCCAGTGAGAGTCAGTGTGTGTGGAACCCACACCCCAGTGAGAGTCAGTGTGTGTGTGGGACCCGTACCCCAGTGAGAGTCAGTGTGTGTGTGGGACCCGCACCCCAGTGAGAGTCAGTGTGTGTGGGACACGTACCCCAGTGAGAGTCAGTGTGTGTGGGACCCGTACCCCAGTGAGAATCAGTGTGTGTGGGACCTGTACCCCAGTGAGAGTCAGTGTGTGTGGAACCCGTACCCCAGTGAGAGTGAGTGTGAGGTGGACCCGTACCCCAGTGAGAGTCAGTGTGTGTGAAACACGTACCCCAGTGAGAGTCAGTGTGTGTGGGACCCGTACCCCAGTGAGAGTCAGTGTGTGTGGAACCCATACCCCAGTGAGAGTCAGTGTGTGTGGAACCCGTACCCCAGTGAGAGTCAGTGTGTGTGGGACCCGTACCCCAGTGAGAGTCAGTGTGTGTGGGACCCGTACCCCAGTGAGAGTCAGTGTGTGTGGGACCCATACCCCAGTGAGAGTCAGTGTGTGTGGGACCCGTACCCCAGTGAGAGTCAGTGTGTGTGGAACCCAGACCCCAGTGAGAGTCAGTGTGTGTGGAACCCACACCCCAGTGAGAGTCAGTGTGTGTGGGACCCGTACCCCAGTGAGAGTCAGTGTGTGTGGACCCAGACCCCAGTGAGAGTCAGTGTGTGTGGAACCCACACCCCAGTGAGAGTCAGTGTGTGTGTGGGACCCGTACCCCAGTGAGAGTCAGTGTGTGTGTGGGACCCGCACCCCAGTGAGAGTCAGTGTGTGTGTGGGACCCGTACCCCAGTGAGAGTCAGTGTGTGTGGGAGCCGTACCCCAGTGAGAGTCAGTGTGTGTGGGACACGTACCCCAGTGAGAGTCAGTGTGTGTGGGACCCGTACCCCAGTGAGAATCAGTGTGTGTGGGACCTGTACCCCAGTGAGAGTCAGTGTGTGTGGAACCCGTACCCCAGTGAGAGTGAGTGTGAGGTGGACCCGTACCCCAGTGAGAGTCAGTGTGTGTGAAACCCGTACCCCAGTGAGAGTCAGTGTGTGTGGGACCCGTACCCCAGTGAGAGTCAGTGTGTGTGGAACCCATACCCCAGTGAGAGTCAGTGTGTGTGGAACCCGTACCCCAGTGAGAGTCAGTGTGTGTGGGACCCGTACCCCAGTGAGAGTCAGTGTGTGTGGGACCCGTACCCCAGTGAGAGTCAGTGTGTGGAACCCATACCCCAGTGAGAGTCAGTGTGTGTGGGACCCGTACCCCAGTGAGAGTCAGTGTGTGTGGAACCCGTACCCCAGTGAGAGTCAGTGTGTGCGGAATCCGTACCCCAGTGAGAGCCAGTGTGTGCGTGTAGAACCCTTATCCCAGTGATAATTAGCACTTCAGGAGGATATGGGATGATTAGAAAGCTACAATGGAAAGTAAAAAGTTTATTTATTAGTCACAAGTAGCGTTACATTCACACTGCAATGAAGTTACTGTGAAAATCCCCTCGTCGCCACACTCCAGCACCTGTTCGGGTACACCGAGAGAGAATTTAGCACGGCCAATGCACCCTAACCAGCACATCTTTGGAGTGCGGGAGGAAACCGGAGCACCCAGAGGAAACCCACGCAGACACGGGGAGAACATGCAAACTCCACACAGACAGTGACCCAAGCCAGGAATCGAACCCGGGTCCCTGGCGCTGTGGGGCAGCAGTGATCACTGGCACATTTTCCATTATTTCCTCCTCACCCGAGGGGCTGAGAGAAGGTTTAGTAAAACCAATTCTAAAACGTTGAGGTATCAATAAAAACAACAACTGGCTGAGCAAAAATAATGCAATAATTGATCATTTTAAAACTGAATAATTAATACACATGACCATTAGAGCGTGAGAGATCAGAGTGTGTGTGACCGGCACACCTCCAGTCTCAGGATGCTCACTCACTCACCCTCACTCCTTGTGTGACTACATGTTGGGGTGTTTTTCTCTCTCACACAGAAGGGGTCATCAACAGTGCTCCCAAGTGGCACTCACTCAGCAATGACCTGCTCAGTGGCGCTCAGCCTGGGTTCTGCCAGGGTCACTCAACTCCTGATCTCATTACAGCCTTGGTTTAAACATGGATAAAAGAGCTGAATTCCAGAGGTGAGGTGAGGGTGACTGCCCTTGACATCAAGGCAGCATTTGACCGAGGGTGGCATCAAGGATCCCTGGCAAAACTGGAGTCGATGGGAATCAGGGGGAAAACTCTCCGCTGGTTGGAGTCATACCCGGCACAAAGGAAGATGGTTGTGGTGGTTGGAGGTCAATTATCTCAGCTCCAGGATATTTCTGCAGGAGCCACATAACTACAGTAGCTACAAGACCAGGTTAGAGGACTGACTTTCCAAAGCCTGTCCACCATCTACAAGGCACAAGTCAGGAGTGTGATGGAATACTCTCCAACATAGAACATAGAACAGTACAGCACAGAACAGGCCCTTCGGCCCACGATGTTGTGCCAAGCTTTCTGAAACCAAGATCAAGCTATCCCACTCCCTATCATCCTGGTGTGCTCCATGTGCCTATCCAATAACCGCTTAAATGTTCCTAAAGTGTCTGACTCCACTATCACTGCAGGCAGTCCATTCCACACCCCAACCACTCTCTGCATAAAGAACCTACCTCTGATATCCTTCCTGTATCTCCCACCACGAACCCTATAGTTATGCCTGCTCGTAATAGCTCCATCCACCCGAGGAAATAGTCTTTGAACGTTCACTCTATCTATCCCCTTCATCATTTTATAAACCTCTATTAAGTCTCCCCTCAGCCTCCTCCGCTCCAGAGAGAACAGCCCTAGCTCCCTCAACCTTTCCTCATAAGACCTACCCTCCAAACCAGGCAGCATCCTGGTAAATCTCCTCTGCACTCTTTCCAGCGCTTCCACATCCTTCTTATAGTGAGGTGATCAGAACTGCACACAATATTCCAAATGTGGTCTCACCAAGGTCCTCTACAGTTGCAGCATAACCCCACGGCTCTTAAACTCCAACCCCCTGTTAATAAAAGCTAACACACTATAGGCCTTCTTCACAGCTCTATCCACTTGAGTGGCAACCTTTAGAGATCTGTGGATATGAACCCCAAGATCTCTCTGTTCCTCCACAGTCTTCAGAACCCTACCTTTGACCCTGTAATCCACATTTAAATTAGTCCTACCAAAATGAATCACCTCACATTTATCAGGGTTAAACTCCATTTGCCATTTTTCAGCTCAGCTTTGCATCCTATCTATGTCTCTTTGCAGCCTTCAACAGCCCTCCACCTCATCCACTACTCCACCAATCTTGGTGTCATCAGCAAATTTACTGATCCACCCTTCAGCCCCCTCCTCTAAGTCATTAATAAAAATCACAAAGAGCAGAGGACCAAGCACTGATCCCTGTGGCACTCCGCTAGCAACCTGCCTCCAATCCGAAAATTTTCCATCCACCACCACCCTCTGTCTTCGATCAGACAGCCAGTTACCTATCCAATCGGCCAACTTTCCCTCTATCCCACACCTCCTTACTTTCATCATAAGCCGACCATGGGGGACCTTATCAAACGCCTTACTAAAATCCATGTATATGACATCAACTGCCCTACCTTCATCAACACTTGTCTGAATCGCTGCATCTGCAACAACATTCAAGAAGCTTGACACCATTCCAGGTCAAAGCAGTTCGCTTGATTGGCACCCCATCCACAAACATTCAATCCCCTCACCAAGGTTCCTTAGACAGCACCTTTCAAACCCACAACCACTCCCATCTAGAAACACAAGGACAGCAGATACCTGGGGACACCAGCACCTGCAGGTTCCCCCCTCCAAGCCACAGACCATCCTGACTTAGAAATATTTCACCGTTCCTTGTCCCAGTCACCGGGACAAAATCCTGGAACTCCCTCCCTAACAGCGCTGTGGGTATACCTACACCACAGGGACAGTGGCGGGTTCAGGAAGGCAGCTCACCCCCACCTTCTCAAGGGGCAATTAGGGATGGGGAATAAATGCTGCTCTCGCCAGTGACGCCCACATCCCATAAATGATTTTTTAAACGTTTGCCGCTGATAGGCTCACTGATGCAAACGCGGGAGAGGAACGGCATCTGATTGGAGAAACAGTCCCTGCAGAAACTTCAACTCCACTTACCCGTCGGGGTCACATCCAGCCCGCGGACACTGATTGGATCTCAACGGTGGGAAACTGAACAATGACATTTGATACTGAGCTGCTCCTGAACAATGTTCCGATTTAATTAAAGTTACCACACGGTCAAAAATGTTGAGGGAACAACAACAACAACTTTCATTTATATAACATTTCAACATCAGTAACATCCCAAGGCTCTTCACAGGAGCTTTAAAATTCAAAACTTAACACCAAGCCGCGTAAGGCAGTATTTGGAGAGACAAACAGCAACTTGGACAAAGAGGAAGATTTTAACAAGTGTCTTAAAAAGTGTCACTGTCTAAATATAAAGAACATTGGTGTGGTTAGTTTGGAATACAGTCAATGAGTAATCTTCGCCCTGCTGAATAAACAGTGACTCTGTACAGATATACAGTGAGTGACCCTTACTCTGAATAAACAGTGACTCTGTACAGTTACACAGTGAGTGACCCTTACTCTGAATAAACAGTGACTCTGTACAGTTACAGTGAGTGACCCTTACCCTGCTGAATAAACAGTGACTCTGTACAGTTACACAGTGAGTGACCCTTACTCTGAATAAACAGTGACTCTGTACAGTTACACAGTGAGTGACCCTTACTCTGAATAAACAGTGACTCTGTACAGTTACACAGTGAGTGACCCTTACCCTGCTGAATAAACAGTGACTCTGTACAGTTACACAGTGAGTGACCCTTACTCTGAATAAACAGTGACTCTGTACAGTTACAGTGAGTGACCCTTACTTTGAATAAACAGTGACTCTGTACAGTTACACAGTGAGTGACCCTTACTCTGAATAAACAGTGACTCTGTACAGTTACACAGTGAGTGACCCTTACTCTGAATAAACAGTGACTCTGTACAGTTACACAGTGAGTGACCCTTACTCTGAATAAACAGTGACTCTGTACAGTTACACAGTGAGTGACCCTTACTCTGAATAAACAGTGACTCTGTACAGTTACACAGTGAGTGACCCTTACTCTGAATAAACAGTGACTCTGTGCAGTCACACAGTGAGTGACCCTTACCCTGAATAAACAGTGACTCTATACAGTTACACAGTGAGTAATCCTTCCCCTGCTGGATAAGCAGTGACTCCACACACCGAACTCAATACAATTAAAAAGTTGAAAATGTCGGAGTTTAGATGAGATCAGTTCCCAGGTACAACTGCCCTTGTCAAAAGGTTTCACAGCGTGAACCCACCTCATGCTCCCTGTCCACCCACCAAACCCCCATCCCTTCCCCCTTGATTACCACCCAGGTACCTGGGAATGTGAAAATCAGGGTTTTGAATATCTTGATAACAGTCAACACAGGGACAACTGGACCCTGGTTAAAATCCATCTGACCTTTAACAGGAACGGAATTCCAGGCTCTCTCTCACACGCAGCAACAGAGACACACAGAATCACAGAGGTACAATCTCTCCCCTGCCAGAACTGATCTGTGCCTCCAACAAGGCACAGAATCACCTTCTACAATGAATAAAATTTGCATAAAACTCACATAATCGTGAAAGGCCTTGGCTTCACTCGAATGCTCGCAGGTTTCCCGCCTGTCAGGAGCAGCACAGTACAGGTCCCAAAATACACTGGAAAGAGGAGACAGAGATTGTCACCAAACTCTCCCGCACCCAGCTTCTTAAATCATAACATCATTCAGTCAATATTGATAACAGGAAACAGCCACATATCCACCCTGACACCTCAAAACTTAATATTCCACAGCTTTAAAATCATAGAATCCCTACTGCACAAAGAGACCATTTGGCCCATCGAGTCTGCACCGACCACAATCCCACCCAGACCCGATCCCCATAACCCCATATATTTACCCTGCTAATTTACCATGGCCAATCAACCTAACCTGCTCATCTTTGGACTGTGGGAGGAAACCGGAGCACCCGGAGGAAACCCACGCAGACACGGGGAGAACATGCAGACCCCACACAGACAGTGGTGACCCAAGACACTGGGTCCCTGGGGCTGTGAGGCAGCAGTGCTAACCACTGAGCCGCCATGCCACCCCAATATACACAGCATATGAAGCCATTAAAGTTTATGTATTAGTCACAAGTAAGGCTTACATTAACACTGCAATGAAGCTACTGTGAAATCCCCCTAGTTGCCAGTTCGGCGCCTGTTCGGGTCAATGCACCTAAACCAGCACGTCTTTCAGACTGTGAGAGGAAACTGGAGCACCCGGAGGAAACCCATGCAGACACGGAGAGAGTGTGCAAACTCCGCACAGACAGTGACCCAAGCCGGGAATCAAACCCGGGTCCCTGGCGCTGTGAAGCAGCAGTGCTAACCACCGTGCCACGCCCCTGTCTTTTTGATTAGGTCCACTCCTCCAGCTCTCTCTCCCCAGAGCCCTGCAAACCTTGCCTCCTTCCAAGCATTTACCCAATTCATTGGAGTTGACGTGGAACTTGCTGACCTGACCTGTGGCAATGACTGGATGGCTCTCCCCTGCTTTACCCACAATCTTCCGTTTCTCCTGAAGGCCTTTCCTCTTTACTGGAACTGTGTACAACTGATGCCAGCCCCCCCAGGGGAGCTGGGATGAGCCTGGCCGGGGCCGGGGAAGAGATTGCTGACCTCCTCGTTTAGCTAATGGACACCTGCAGACAAATCCCAGCAGGGATTGGGAATGGAACTTCCTGGATGAATTTCACCCCACGTCACTCTGGGATGCCAGGACTAATAATGAACTGGGGGGGGGGGGGGGTGTGCTCAGATCAGCAGGGTGGAGTCTAGGGGCATTTGTGAATTAGAACAGCACAAGGGCACCCCATTCCACAGCCAATTTCTGCAGATTCCGAGTGTGTTCCAAGCCCCTTTAAGAGCCCAAGCGAATCCAAGTAAGTTTGTGAAGGGACAGAGAGAGAGAGAGAGAGAGAGCTGCAATAAACAAGCAGGATGCAGAGAGGTGAGGAGCTCCCTCCTCGCCAGCTGGAATCACATTTCCTTTGTTTGAGGAGCCAGTCTCCAGGAGAACATCAACACTTTAAAATAAAACTCTGCAAGACAAAAAAAAAACTTACCACCACCAGGCATGCAGGAATCCGGGCGGTTCTCCCAAAGTGATATTTTTCTCCCAACGGATCTGAAAAAAAATCAGGAAAGGGATCAGGACAGAGGGGGGAAAAGGGGGAATTAGAAAGGCAGTTTTCATGTGGGAACTTTAAAAGCACACGAGGGGGAGAGATTGAGAGAGACTCTTACCTCCGACAAGAAAGTCTGTGCAGATTTCTGCGCTCCCACATGTAGCAAGTATTCGTAAACATAAAGCGCTAACCTACACAGAGCAAACACACAAACCTTACTGGAAGGCAAAACTTTTTTTTCTCTTTTGCAATAAACACTTCATTCTTACATTTTTTTAAGTGCTGTAGACAAACACAATAAATCCCAGGATAAATAAGTGTACGGGAACAAAACATTCCCCAGGCTAGAGGGAGATTTTTCCTCCCCAGGCTGTGAAATTGACAATGAAATTAAACTGCTGGCTTTTCCCCACTCAAAGTTAAAATGTAAATGTTCAGAATTTAAACTTGGAAAATCTCAGGAAACAGGATCACACTTTGGGAAAACGCGCGAGGTTTCTCTTTGCCTCAAATATCTTTTCAATTCCAAATATTGAAAAAATATACTAAATGCCGGGGAAATGAGCAGAAAGTTTACGGGGGGGGGAAATGAGCAGAAAGTTTACGGGGGGGGGGGGGAAGCCCCCCCTCTCGCTTCGCTCAGCATCCCCCCCCCCCCGAAGCCGGCAGCTTCCACTGGGAACCGCTCCTCCCGCAGACCCCCAGCTCCCGCTTTAATTCTCGCAAAAAAAGCACAAATGTTCCTTATCTCCCCCCTCCTCTCGCTCCTGTCTCTCGCTGCCACTTACTTTTCCCTTGCCTGACCGTCCGAGGGGACCGTACATCCTTTCCCCTTGTTGTACATAGCCGCTGTCTGCCTCTTAAAGCTGACACACACACACCTGTCAAAGCAACCAGCCACTCGCCATCTCCATAGCTACATCTGAGCACAGCTCCCAGACCATTGGGCACCAACCAGCCACATTTTCCGAGGGGGAACTTGAAACCGACGCGGGCTGGAGGCTTGCTCTCCCTCTCTGTGGATATTTGGGTTTTAGTGGATTACCGGCTCCCTCTGCCGGAAGGAGCTCACGGTGGCTTCTTACAGAGATTTGGATTTCTATAGCGCCTTAGGTATTCCCAAAGTGCTTCTTGAAGTGTAGACACTGTTGTATTGTAGGAAACGTAGCAGCTAACAATACACAGTAAGATCCCACACACAGCAATGTCACCTGATCATCTTATTTGATTTATTATTGTCACATGTATTAGCATACAGTGAAAAGTATTGTTTCTTGCGCGCTATACAGACAAAACATACCGTTCATAGAGAAGGAAATGAGAGAGTGCAGAATGTAGTGTTACAGTCATAGATAGGGTGTAGAGAAAGGTCAACTTAATGCAACGTAAGTCCATTCAAAAGTCTGACAGCTGTGCTTGAGTCGGTTGGTACGTGACCTCAGACTTTTGTATCTTTTTCCCGAAGGAAGAAGGTGGAAGAGAGAATGTCCAGGGTGCGTGGGGCCCTTAATTATGCTGGCTGCTTTGCCGAGGCAGTGGGAAGTGTAGACAGAGTCAATGGATGGGAGGCTGGTTTGCGTGTTGGATTAGGCTACATTCACAACCTTTTGTAGTTCCTTGCGGTCTTGGGCAGAGCGGGAGCCATACCAAGCTGTGATACAACCAGAAAGAATGCTTTCTATGGTGCATCTGTAAAAGTCATAGCGGACATGCCAAATTTCCTTCGTCTTCTGAGAAAGTAGAGGCATTGGTGGGCTTTTTTAACTATAGTGTCGGCGTGGGGGGACCAGGACAGATTGTTGGTGATCTGGACACCTAAAAACTTGAAGCTCTCGACCCTTTCTACTTTGTCCCTATTGATGTAGACAGGGGCATGTTCTCCTTTACACTTCCTGAAGTCGATTACAATCTCCTTCGTTTTGTTGACATTGAGGGAGAGATTATTGTCACCGCACCAGTTCACCAGATTCTCTATCTCATTCCTGTACTCTGTCCCGTCATTGTTTGAGATCCAACCCACTACAGTGGTGTCATCAGCAAACTTGAAACCAAAAGAGAAAATGCTGGACAATCTCAGCAGGTAAGGCAGCATCTGTAAGGAGAGAAAAGAACTGACATTTTGAGTCCAGATGATCCTTTGTCAAAGCTAAAAGGCACAGTGGATGGCCTCAACCGGGATCTTGGGTTCATGTCACACTATCTGTAACCCCCACGACTTAACTGGGCTTGCAAAATCTCACTAACTGTCCTGGCTTGAGACAATTCACACCTCTTTAACCTGTGCTTAACCCTCTCTCCACTCGCATTGTCTGTACCTGTAAAGACTTGATTACCTGTTGAGATTCACATTCCAACCATTATCTTGTAATTGAGTCTGTGTCTATATATGACCTGTTTGTGAACCCAATTCCCACTCATCTGATGAAGGAGCAGTGCTCTGAAAGCTTGTGCTACCCAATAAACCTGTTGGACTTTAACCTGGTATTGTGAGACTTCTTACTGTGCCCACCCCAGTCCAAGCTGGCATCTCCACATCATGGCTAAAAGGCACAGAAAGTGGGAGATATTTATACTGCAGGGGGAGGGAATGAAAGATGAGTCAAAGCCACAGAAACCAGGGGAAAGGCTACTAATAGCAGCCCATAGAGAGAATAGAAGGTGTGAATGGCCAAACGGCGGAGAAGCTGAAATCAGAGGGTAAACTGTAACAGATGAAGATGCGGGGGGGAGGGGGGAGATGGGTGGGAGAGAGGGCAAATTGAGAAAAAGAGGGAAAGCGGGAGCAAGGGAGGAGAAAAGGTGTGGAAAGCAGGACAAAATGGGGCAAAGAAAAATAAATAAATAAAAGGTAGAGAACAGAAAAAAATTAAATAAAATGAAAACAAAGGGGTCGAGGTGGGGTCGAGCGAATCACTTGGAGTACTGTGCTCAGTTCTGGTCGCCTCATTATAGGAAGGATGTGGAAAAGATTGAAAGGGTGCAGAGGAGATTTACAAGGATGTTGCCTGGATTGAGTGGCATGCCTTATGAGGATAGGCTGAGGGAGCTCGGTCTTTTCTCCTTGGAGAGACGAAGGATGAGAGGAGACCTAATAGAGGTGTATAAGATGTTGAGAGGCATAGATCGGGTGGACTCTCAGAGGCTTTTTCCCGGGGTGGAAATGTCTGCTACGAGAGGACACAGGTTTAGGGTGCTGGGGGGTAGGTACAGGGGAAATGTTAGGGTTAAGTTTTTCACACAGAGGGTGGTGGGCGAGTGGAATCGGCTGCCGTCAGGGGTGGTGGAGGCGAACTCAATAGGGTCTTTTAAGAGACTCCTGGATGAGTACATGGAGCTTAATAGGATGGAGGGTTATAGGTAGATCTAGAAGGTAGGGATGTGTTCGGCACAACTTGTGGGCCGAAGGGCCTGTTTGTGCTGTAGTTTTTCTATGTTTCTATCTGAAGATGTTGAATTCGGTGTTGAGACCGGAAGGCTGCTGCCTTTTAGCTTTGACAAAGGGTCATCCGGACTCGAAACGTCAGCTCTTTTCTCTCCTTACAGATGCTGCCAGACCTGCTGAGATTTTCCAGCATTTTCTCTTTTGGTTTCAGATTCCAGCATCCGCAGTAATTTACTTTTATCTGATCACCTGTTTAATAATGTTGACTGTGGGATTAATCCGACTGGAATCATAGAATCCCTACATGCATAATGCAGTTATTCGGCCCATCGAGTCTGCACTAACTCTCTGACAGAGCCCAGGCCCTATTTCCGTAACCCCAAGCATTTACCCCACTAATCTACACATCTTGGGACACTAAGGAATGGCCAATCCACCCAACTGCACATCTTTGGAGTTTGGAGGAAACCGGAGCATCCAGAGGAAACTCGTGCAGACACAGGGAGAACATGCAAACTCTACACAGTCACCCAAGTCTGGAATTGAACCCGGGTTCTTGGTACTGTGAGGCAGCAGCGCTACCACTAACCGTGCCACCCTTAAGGCTGGGGAATTCCTCTACTATCTTTTTAAAACAGTGGCCATGAGATTATTCACGTCCACCTGAGAGGGAGGTCGGGTTGCTAATTTAACATCACATCTAAAAGACAGCACCTCTGACAGGGCAGCACTCGCTCAGCACCGCACTCAGGTGTCAGACTGAAGGATTTGCTCAAACTTCTGGGGCGGGATTTACTGGCCACCCTCGCCCCAAAACTGGAAAATACCGCCCGAGGTCAAAGGTCCTTTGTATGGACCCAGCCACCAACCGCCCCCCCCCCCACCCCCCCCCCCCCCCCCACCCCCCTCCCCCGTCCACCGGCTATAATTCCCGTGGCGGGCGGGACAGGAAAACTCCCCCCCCTGAAGTGAAATTTGAACCTACAAATTTCTGACTCCGAATCAAAGTGCTCGCACTCAACCACAGCTCCAAGTGGGGACCTTCTCACCAAGGGGTAACCCAGCCATTGGGCGTGGTTAGCTTCTCTGCTTTAGGTTCAGCAGGGTAGGACTTTTCCCCACACCCATCTTGGACTCAGATGGTCAGTGGGTTCAGATCCCAATCCAGTGACCCCGCAATCCAAGCCGACCATTCCGTGGTGCGGGATAAACAGCGTTATCACCGTCGTGACATCAGCGAAATGTGAGAGCCCATTTGCACCGAGTAAGATCCCACAAGCAAGAGCACAATACAACAACAACTTGCATTGTTGTAGTTCCTTTAATGCAGTAAATGTCCCAGGATGTTTCTCAGGTGTGTTTGCAAACAAAATTTGACACTGAGTCACATCTGATCAAAATGTGGTCAAAAAGGTCACTTTTAAGGATGATCTGAAAGGTGCAGTGAGGTGGAAGTGGGAGAGAGGCAGGGACATAAATGGAGAAATGGAGTCTTAGGATGAGAATTTTTAAAATGAAGGCACTGCCCGACCAGGAGGCAGTGAAGGTCAGCATGCACACGGGGCGGTGGGCAACAGAGTTTTACATGAGGTCAAGGTTTCCAATGAATGTAGGGTGCAAACCAATCTGTTTTTGCACCGATGCTGCTGAGAGATCAATACTGAGTAAAACATTGGCTAAATCTCCCCGTTCAAATAGTGGCAATGGGAATTTTTACACTCATCTGAGGTTTAACATCACCTGAAAGGTGATACTTTGATCAGTGCAGCACTCCCTCACTACAGCACTGAGAGTGTCAGCCCAGATTGTATAGACAAATCTCAGACAGGAATCATTAACTCACACCCCTGATAGAGAAATGGAAATGCCAGCCACTGAGTCACTGTACTGTACCCCAGTGTTACAGAGTGACAGACCCATCCCCACCAGTACTGTACCCCAGTGTTACACAGTGACAGACCCATCCCCACCAGTACTGTACCCCAGTGTTATACAGTGACAGACCCGTCCCCACCAGTACTGTACCCCAGTGTTACAGAGTGACAGACCCATCCCCACCAGTACTGTACCCCAGTGTTATAGTGACAGACCCGTCCCCACCAGTACTGTACCCCAGTGTTATAGTGACAGACCCGTCCCCACCAGTACTGTACCCCAGTGTTACACAGTGACAGACCCATCCCCACCAGTACTGTACCCCAGTGTTATAGTGACAGACCCATCCCCACCAGTACTGTACCCCAGTGTTATAGTGACAGACCCGTCCCCACCAGTACTGTATCCCAGTGTTATACAGTGACAGACCCATCCCCACCAGTACTGTACCCCAGTGTTATAGTGACAGACCCGTCCCCACCAGTACTGCATCCCAGTGTTACACAGTGACAGACCCATCCCCACCAGTACTGTACCCCAGTGTTATACAGTGACAGACACGTCCCCACCAGTACTGTACCCCAGTGTTACACAGCGACAGACCCATCCCCACCAGTACTGTACCCCAGTGTTATACAGTGACAGACCCGTCCCCACCAGTACTGTACCCCAGTGTTATACAGTGACAGACCCGTCCCCACCAGTACTGTACCCCAGTGTTACACAGTGACAGACCCGTCCCCACCAGTACTGTATCCCAGTGTTACACAGTGACAGACCCATCCCCACCAGTACTGTACCCCAGTGTTATACAGTGACAGACCCGTCCCCACCAGTACTGTACCCCAGTGTTACACAGTGACAGACCCGTCCCCACCAGTACTGTACCCCAGTGTTACACAGTGACAGACCCATCCCCACCAGTACTGTACCCCAGTGTTACACAGTGACAGACCCATCCCCACCAGTACTGTACCCCAGTGTTATATAGTGACAGACCCGTCCCCACCAGTACTGTACCCCAGTGTTATATAGTGACAGACCCGTCCCCACCAGTACTGTACCCCAGTGTTATACAGTGACAGACCCATCCCCACCAGTACTGTACCCCAGTGTTACACAGTGACAGACCCATCCCCACCAGTACTGTACCCCAGTGTTACACAGTGACAGACCCATCCCCACCAGTACTGTACCCCAGTGTTATATAGTGACAGACCCGTCCCCACCAGTACTGTACCCCAGTGTTATACAGTGACAGACCCATCCCCACCAGTACTGTACCCCAGTGTTATACAGTGACAGACCCGTCCCCACCAGTACTGTACCCCAGTGTTATATAGTGACAGACCCGTCCCCACCAGTACTGTACCCCAGTGTTATATAGTGACAGACCCGTCCCCACCAGTACTGTACCCCAGTGTTATACAGTGACAGACCCGTCCCCACCAGTACTGTGCCCCAGTGTTATACAGTGACAGACCCGTCCCCACCAGTACTGTACCCCAGTGTTATATAGTGACAGACCCATCCCCACCAGTACTGTACCCCAGTGTTATACAGTGACAGACCCATCCCCACCAGTACTGTACCCCAGTGTTATATAGTGACAGACCCATCCCCACCAGTACTGTACCCCAGTGTTATACAGTGACAGACCCATCCCCACCAGTACTGTACCCCAGTGTTACACAGTGACAGACCCATCCAAAGAACAAAGAGAACAAAGAACAGTACAGCACAGGAAACAGGCCCTTCGGCCCTCCAAGCCTGTGCCGCTCATTGGTCCAACTAGACCAATCGTTTGTATCCCTCCATTCCCAGGCTGCTCATGTGACTATCCAGGTAAGTCTTAAACGATGTCAGCGTGCCTGCCTCCACCACCCTACTTGGCAGCGCATTCCAGGTCCCCACCACCCTCTGTGTAAAAAACATCCCTCTGATATCTGAGTTATACTTCGCCCTCTCACCTTGAGCCCGTGACCTCTCGTGATCGTCACCTCCGACCTGGGAAAAAGCTTCCCACTGTTCACCCTATCTATACCCTTCATAATCTTGTACACCTCTATTAGATCTCCCCTCATTCTCCGTCTTTCCAAGGAGAACAACCCCAGTTTACCCAATCTCTCCTCATAGCTAAGACCCTCCATACCAGGCAACATCCTGGTAAACCTTCTCTGTACTCTCTCTAACGCCTCCACGTCCTTCTGGTAGTGCGGCGACCAGAACTGGATGCAGTACTCCAAATGTGGCCTAACCAGCGTTCTATACAGCTGCATCATCAGACTCCAGCTTTTATACTCTATACCCCGTCCTATAAAGGCAAGCATACCATATGCCTTCTTCACCACCTTCTCCACCTGTGTTGCCACCTTCAAGGATTTGTGGACTTGCACACCTAGGTCCCTCTGTGTTTCTATACTCCTGATGACTCTGCCATTTATTGTATAACTCCTCCCTACATTATTTCTTCCAAAATGCATCACTTCGCATTTATCCGGATTAAACTCCATCTGCCACCTCTCCGCCCAATTTTCCAGCCTATCTATATCCTGCTGTATTGCCCGACAATGCTCTTCGCTATCCGCAAGTCCAGCCATCTTCGTGTCATCCGCAAACTTGCTGATTACACCAGTTACACCTTCTTCCAAATCATTTATATATATCACAAATAGCAGAGGTCCCAGTACAGAGCCCTGCGGAACACCACTGGTCACAGACCTCCAGCCAGAAAAAGACCCTTCGACCACTACCCTCTGTCTCCTATGGCCAAGCCAGTTCTCCACCCATCTAGCCACTTCTCCTTGTATCCCATGAGCCTTAACCTTCTTAACCAACCTGCCATGAGGGACTTTGTCAAATGCCTTACTGAAATCCATATAGATGACATCCACGGCCCTTCCTTCATCACCCGTTTTTGTCACTTCCTCAAAAAACTCCACCAAATTTGTAAGGCACGACCTCCCTCTTACAAAACCATGCTGTCTGTCACTAATGAGATTGTTCCGTTCTAAATGCACATACATCCTGTCTCTAAGAATCCTCTCCAACAACTTCCCTACCACGGACGTCAAGCTCACCGGCCTATAATTTCCTGGGTTATCCCTGCTACCCTTCTTAAACAACGGAACCACATTCACTATCCTCCAATCCTCAGGGACCTCACCCGTGTCCAAAGAAGCGACAAAGATTTCTGTCAGAGGCCCAGCAATTTCATCTCTCGTCTCCCTGAGCAGTCGAGGATAGATGCCATCAGGCCCTGGGGCTTTGTCAGTTTTAATGTTCCCTAAAAAACATAACACTTCCTCTCTTGTAATGGAGATTTTCTCTAACGGGTCAACACCTCCCACCAGTACTGTACCCCAGTGTTACACAGTGACAGACCCGTCCCCACCAGTACTGTACCCCTGTGTTATACAGTGACAGACCCGTCCCCACCAGTACTGTACCCCAGTGTTATACAGTGACAGACCCGTCCCCACCAGTACTGTATCCCAGTGTTATACAGTGACAGACCCGTCCCCACCAGTACTGCACCCCAGTGTTATACACTGACAGACCCATCCCCACCAGTACTGTGCCCCAGTGTTATACAGTGACAGACTTGTCCCCACCAGTACTGTACCCCAGTGTTGTACGGTGACAGACCCGTCCCCACCAGTACTGCACCCCAGTATTATACAGTGACAGACCCGTCCCCACCAGTACTGCACCCCAGTGTTATACACTGACAGACCCATCCCCACCAGTACTGTGCCCCAGTGTTATACAGTGACAGACCCACCCCCACCAGTACCATACCCCAGTGTTATACAGTGACAGACTTGTCCCCACCAGTACTGTACCCCAGTGTTGTACAGTGACAGACCCGTCCCCACCAGTACTGCACCCCAGTATTATACAGTGACAGACCCGTCCCCACCAGTACTGTACCCCAGTGTTATACAGTGACAGACCCGTCCCCACCAGTACTGTACCCCAGTGTTATACAGTGACAGACCCGTCCCCACCAGTACTGTACCTCAGTGTTATACAGTGGCAGACCCGTCCCACCAATACTGTACCCCAGTGTTATACAGTGACAGACCTGTCCCCACCAATACTGTACCCCAGTGTTATACAGTCACAGACGCATCCCCACCAGTAGTGTACCGCAGTAGTATACAGTGAGAGACCCGTCCCCACCAGTACTCCACCCCTGTGTTATACAGTGACAGACCTGTCCCCACCAGTGCTGTACCCCAGTGTTATATAGTGACAGACCCATCCCCACCAGTACTGTACCCCAGTGCTATACAGTGACAGACCCGTCCCCGCCAGTACAGTGTCAGGAAACAAAGTTAGTTTTAAGTTATCAATATTTGTATTTGTGCACATTAGAAATACTGTGTAGCTTTAAGTAAGTTTAATTTTGTGTTTCTGTGTAATAAAGGGTTAAAACTTTAGTTAGCTTCATGTTAAACAAAGGTGCCTGCATGTCTGTGGGTTTTGATTTTAAACAAACATGGTTTAAAGAAAGACTAGGCTGTTGCTTAGCAACCATGAGGCCCAAACTGAAAAGCCTCAGCACTTTTAGATCAGCTGGAACCAGCTATCTGTGAAGAAAGCAGCTGCCACACAACCTGCCAGCAGATAGGCAGGACAATGGAGCAAGGGCGGAAGGCAAGTTCCAGAAGCTAAGGAACAAATTGTTATATATTTAAGTGGTTGCATGATTGCTTTAAGAGATGGTCACATGATTTGATGGTGACGTTCATTGGGGTGTTTCACAGACTCCTGGTTTTGTTTCATTTCCTGCTCTGTTCGGGCACCAGCTCCTAGGATGAAGCTGCTGTTGTTATTTTGAATCTATGTGTGCAAACCACATCTTTTTCTTTTTGTTTAAAACCCACAACCCTGAACATTGTTGGGACATTGCAAAAAGAAAATTGGCGACGAGTCGGGACTTTGTTTCATCGAGAACTATCGAGAAAAATTCTTAAGTAGAGAAAAGACGTTGTGGGTCCTCACACTTTGACTATTAGAAGGCTGGGGAAGTTCAACAACAGAATTAAAGATTGAAGAGCCAGTGAAGGAAGACCAAGCAAGAAAAAACAATATTGCTTTCCTTACCAAAAAAAAAATTGGATCGACTCCTCTGAGATGCAGGGCCCACACGCGTGTTGTAGGGTGTAGCAGCAGAGGGGGAGACTCACTGCTCAGCTGAAAATGGGTGATTTTGAAAGAGGAGCTTTTTCCGATCACAGAAGGTGAGATTTCAGGCAGAATCTGGCATATTTGAAAAGAAGGGATGCTCTGCTGTCTGGTTGGGGCCACATGAAAAAAAATATCAAATCAACAGTCTCCATGGTACAAAAGGGAGTACTGAGAGTTAACAAAAATTACTGAGCTGTCTCGAGTCACTGCAAGAGCAATGGCTGGCCAATTAGAATCCATGGGTCCTTTCAATGAAGAAAGTTAATCATGGAGTTCCTATACTGAGCATTTTCAGTACTTTCTACAAGCGAATAAAATTGTGAACAAGTCGCTTGTACCCGCTTTTCTCAGTACGATAGGAAGTAAATCCTTCAATTTGCTCCAGAACAAGGTTCATCCAGCAAAGCCAGGATCCAAAACTTACGATGATCTGACAAAGATCCTTGAAGAGCATCGCTCTCCAAAGCCACTGATCATCACGGAACGGTTCAGATTCCAACGAAGGAATCAAGTGGAAAGGCGAAAGCAATCTTAAAAAGGCTGGCACAATGTTGTGAGTTTGGTGAGTGATTAGAAGACACTCTTCGAGATTGTCTAGTTTGTGGTCTCCAAAATGAATCTATCCAAAGAAGGCAGCTTACTGAACATGCTTTGAGTTTAAAGACAGCAGTAGAAATTGCAGCGTTGATTGAATGGCTGCTAAAGAGGCTTCACAATTTGGTGCAGGAATGAAGACCCACAAGTTGGGAACTGCCCATAAGAAGTGAAAACAGCAACAAGCATGTGACAGATGTGTCAACATGGGCCATTCAGCGAGTGAATGCTGGAACAAGAATAGTCAATGCAAGAATTGTGGCAAAATGGGTCACATTGCAAAAGCTTGCTGGGTTAAACCAGCTTCCCCTGAGAAGAATATTCAGAAGAAGAACCTGGGTACCTTCAAGAAGAACAAGTTGCATTCTACAAAAAGAATTTACAACATGGAAGGAAAGAATGATGATTGTGAAGAAGAGAATGTCCAGAAGTATGATGAGGAGCTCCAGCTGAATGTCTTATCCATACAGGGTGGATCACATAGATTCTGGGTGATTCCAAAGTAAAATGGAGAATTTATTAAGTTGGAGGTTGTTATTGGAGCTGCTGTATATTTAATTCCTGAGACAACATACCAGCAAAAGCTGAAGCATCTTCCTTTATAACCTGATGTGATTTTAAGGACCCACATGATGAGGAGATGCCGGCGTTGGACTGGGGTAAGCACAGTAAGAAGTCTCACAACACCAGGTTAAAGTCCAGCAGGTTTATTTGGTTGCACAAGCTTTCGGAGCGCTGCTCCTTCCTTAGGTGAGCAGAAGATTGGCTTCAAATATGCCCTGTTTGTGAACCCAATCCTCCACTCACCTGATGAAGGGGCAGCGCTCCGAAAGCTCGTGCTACCAAATAAACCGTTTGGACTTTAACGTGGTGTTGTGAGACTTCTCACTGTAAGGACACATGGAAGAGATGTCTTTCAAAGGTTACATCATGGTCAACATAGAGTTGAGTGGACAAGCAGCGGAGTCGCCTCTCCGTGTGGTCCATGGTAATTTTCCAGCTCTATTTGGGAGATCATGGCTGGAGAAGATAAACCTCAACTGGAGTGCTGTCAACAAATTGGTCGATGCCAACATAGACCTACAGAACCTCTGTATAAATACAAGAGTGTATTTGAAGAGACATTTGGCTCAATTATTCTGGTAAATTTGTTCCTAACTTAGCTACACTACTGAAGTCATTGCATTATTTACTACGTGTGAAACAGTTATGGGACTGGACGACAGAGTGTGGGAAAGCATACAAAGATGTCAAAGATGCTTTGTGAAAGTCTGAAGTATTGGCTCACTTTAATCTGAAGCTACCATTACTGCTTGCTTGCAACGTTTCACCTTATGGAGTAGGGGCAGTCATTTCAATATTATGCCTTCAGGAGAAGAGCGACCAATAGCTTCTGCTTCATGTCCCCTGACTAGCACTGAATCTAACTGAGCTCAGCTAGGAAAAGAAGCACTGACTATAATATTTGACGGATGAAGGTTTCATCATTATGTTTCTGTTTGTCATTTCACATTGTTTACTGATCATCGAGCCTTAACCATTATTTTTGGGCCATATAAAGGCATCCTGTTGTTAGCTACTAGCCGATTGCAAAGATGGTCACTGATCTTATCTACACACTCCTACAATATAAAGTATCATCAGTCAGAATGCCAAGCTAATGCATTATCATGCTTACCGTTACCTATTGAGTAGATACCACCAGCCAGTTTTGCTAATGTTCTTAATTCCCGCGAGTAGATCATTTGTCTGTGACTGCTTCTTAAGTTCAAAGACATTCCAGGAATGATTCCATGATGGGATGGCTTTTTGTTATCTTACAGAAGCACTACTCATGCGACTACCCGAAAGTTCACCTGCATTGCTCTCTTAAAGATAAAGTTGAGAACTATGTTTGATTTGTTACCTCCAGAAACTTCAGAGATAGTCAAACATCAACAACAATCTCAAGTTGACAGACGCAAAGTGAGGGCAAAGTAGTAACGCTCATTTCAGCGAGGAGAATGAGTGTTAGAGTGTAATTCTGCCAGGAGTGAGAAATGGGGACCAGCCATAGTTTGAACGAAAACAGGTCTAGTTTCTTACATGGTTCAAACCGAAGGTGGACTAGTTTGGTGCTAACATCTCAAAATGATTTCTCAGAATCATCTCCAGAAATACCAACTTCCTTAGTGCCTCGTGTTGTGAACACTGCTACAGCAGACTTAGACTCTGAGTTGCCTGATGATTGTGTCTATGCTACAATACCACGTGAGAATGGTGCAGAATTAGTTCCAAGAGAAGGAATGTCTACTGAAGTTCCAAATCATACTTGTCAGGTCAAGGACAAATTCCAGAACATTGTATATAACTGAAGAGGAATAGATGTCCTCCTAATCAGCTTTCTTACTGACTGTGTATATGATTAGTGGTACATAGTACTGTGTCCAGAATATTATTGATGCTATGTGAAATGACATAGTAACTTGTTATCATGATCACAGAAGTAAAGGGGGAGGGATGGAGACTTAATAGAGGTTTATAAAATGATGAAGGGGATAGATAGAGTGAACGTTCAAAGACTATTTCCTCGGGTGGATGGGGCTATTACGAGGGGGCATAACTATAGGGTTCGTGGTGGGAGATACAGGAAGGATATCAGAGGTAGGTTCTTTACGCAGAGAGTGGTTGGGGTGTGGAATGGACTGCCTGCAGTGATAGTGGAGTCAGACACTTTAGGAACATTTAAGCGGTTATTGGATAGGCACATGGAGCACACCAGGATGATAGGGAGTGGGATCGCTTGATCTTGGTTTCAGATAAAGCTCGGCACAACATCGTGGGCCGAAGGGCCTGTTCTGTGCTGTACTGTTCTATGTTCTATTTAAGTGGTTGCACGATTGCTTTATGAGCCGGTCGCATGATTTAATGGGGGTGTCATTGGGATGTTTCACAGGCTCCTGCTTTAATTTCATTTTTTACTCTGTGCAGTAAACAACTCCATTTGAATCTCTGTGTACAAACCACATCTTTATCCTTTTGTTTAAATTCCACAGCCCCGAACATAATTCGGATGTTACACTGATTGCTCTCGAAACCAAGGCTGAAAAGAGAAGTGGGGTCTGGGTGGGGGGTGAGGTTGGGGATGAGGGTGGGGGTGAGGGTGGGGATGGGGTGAGGGTGGGGCTGGGGGTGAGGGAGGGGGTGAGGGTGGGGCTGGGGGTGAGGGAGGGGGTGAGGGTGGGGGTGGGTTTGGGGGTGAGGGTGGGGGTGAGGGTGAGGGTGGGGATGGGGGTGAGGGTGAGGGTGGGGGTGAGGGTGGGGGTGAGGGTGGGGATGGGGTTGACGGTGGGGGTGAGGGTGAGGGTTGGGGTGGAGATGGGGTTGAGGGTGGGGGTGAGGATGGGGGTGGGGGTGAGGGGGGATGAGGGTGGGGATGGGATGAGGGTGGGGGTGGGGGTGGGGGTGGGGGTGAGGGTGGGGGTGAGGGTGGGGATGGGGTGAGGGTGAGGGTGGGGGTGAGGGTGTGGGTGAGGGTGGGGGTGAGGGTGTGAGGGTGGTGCTGGGGTGCAAGAGTGAGGGGGGATGAGGATTATGATTCGATGAGGATTCGATCATGTTTACAATTGCGGATTGTCGATCAACCAATTCACTCTAAATACACAGAATCTTCCAGATCTTCTCCAGCCAATGACAGACATTTGTTGTCACTATTGTGATGCAGGAAGCATGGTAACAATTTGCGAACAGCAAGATCCCACTATCAGCAACGTGATAATCACTCGATCATTTGCTTTTATGATACAGATTGAGAGATGAATACTGGCCAAACCTCGCTACGGAGAACTCGCCCTACCCCCCACACACTCGCTGCACTCCCCCCACACACTGACAAACACCCCCACACACTGACTAATACCCCCACACACTGACTAATACCCCCACACACTCCTCTCCCCCCACACTCGCCTCTCCCCCACACACTCCCCTCCCCCACACACTCCCCTCCCCCACACACTCCCCTCCCCCCACACATTCCCCTCCCCCACACACTCCCCTCCCCCCACACACACTCCCCCCACACACTCCCCTCCCTCATACACTCCCCTCCCCCCACACATTCCCCTCCCCCACACACTCCCCTCCCCCCACGCACTCCCCTCCCCCCACACACACTCCCCCCCCACACACTCCCCTCCCCCAAACACTCCCCTCCCCCACACACTCCCCTCCCCCACACACTCCCCTCCTTACACACTCCCCTCTCCCATGCATTCCCCTCCCTCACATACTCCCCTCCCCTATGCACTCCCTTCCCCCACTCACTCCTCTCCCCCCACACACTCCCCTCCCCCACACACTCCCCTCCCTACACACTCCCCTCTCCCATGCACTCCCCTCCCCCACACAGTCCCCTCCCCTACACACTCCCCTCCCTACACACTCCCCCTCCCATGCACTCCCCTCCTCCACACAGTCCCCTCCCCCACACACTCCCCTCCCCCACGCACTCCCCTCCCCCACACACTCCCCTCCCCCACACACTCCCCTCCCCCACACACTCCCTTCCCCCACACACTCCCATCCCCCACACACGCCCTCCACCCACACACTCCCTCACCCACACATTCCCCACCCCCACACACTCCCAGTCCCCACACACTCCCTCCCCCACACACTCCCTTCCCCCACACACTCCCATCCCCCACACACGCCCTCCACCCACACACTCCCTCCCCCACGCACTCCCCACCCCCACGCACTCCCCTCCCCCCACACACTCCCCTCCCCCACGCACTCCCCTCCCCCACACACTCCCCTCCCCCACACATTCCCCACCCCCACACACTCCCCTCCCCACCACACGTTACCTAATCCCCTCACTCCGCCACACTACCCAGACCTCCCACACCGCCCCCCCCCACACTCCTCACATCCTTCCAACCCCACCCACCCTCTCCCCCCCCGCCCTCCCCGCTCCCCCCCCCACCCCCCCCCCCCCCCCAAACACCCCCCACCCACTGCTCTTCTTCAGAATAGCAAATGGAGCCTTGGTTTAACATCTCATCTGAAAGCTCCCTTCACTCCCATCAGCGCGAGCTCCCACCCCCTCACACCCCACTCCCTAACGCATGTCCCACCACCCCCTAACCCATGTCCACCCCCACGTCCTCACCCCCACCACCTTCCCCCGCAAACACCCTCTCCTTTCGCCCCCATCTGCTGAAGATGTCCCCATGGAGACTTGCCCTGGGCACAGCAGTAACTGTCGAACTGGACTTTGTGCTCCAGTGTCTGATGTTGATCTGGATACTGCAGCATTCTGATTCAGAGAGGCGACTGCAGACACTCACGTACACAGACCGTGCTCTGCAACACTGAGTGATATGTGCCGTGTGTGATACTGTGCACACACGCTCCTCACACGCTGCTCACACACATGTCACGATCCCCCAGCCTCGCTCTGTATCTCTCAGCTGTTATGTTTTTACAGGGCTATTTTTACACATGCAGACTAGCTGTAATCATAACCTGTTAATGTGAATGGGTGCATCCCCAGTAACCCCTGATGTTCTTCACACTCTGTTCATCAGGGCAGCCTCCCTCCCGAGGGCAGAGTTCCCGCCGTGAGGGAGGATGCGATCCCAGAACAGGGATTAGATTCCAACAGCAACCTGGATGTGTTTAATGTCGTGAAGCCTCCCATAATGCTTCACAGCCACATTAACACGGTTTGTTACTGAGTCCAACAGGGAGGTGTCCAGGCAGGCGGCCCGAAGCTTGGCCAATGAGCTAATATTAAGGGGTGTCTGAAAGAAGAAGAGAGGGGTGGAGGGTTTTCGGGAGAGTTTTGTTCCCTGCAGCTGAAGCCACAGCTACCAATGGAGGAGTGATTAAAATGAGGAATTCTCAAGAGGCCACGATTGGAGGAGCGTCAATACCTTAGAATCATAAAATCCCTACAGTACAGAAGGAGGCCATTCGGCCCATCAAGTCTGTACTGGCCACAATCCCACCCGGGCCCTATTCCCATAATCCCACGCATTTACCCTGCTAATCCCCCTGACACTAGGGTCATTTTAGCACGGCCAATCAGCCTAACTCGCACACCTTAGGACGGTGGGAGGAAACCGGAGCACCCGGAGGAAACCCACGCAGACACGGGGAGAACACGCAGCCTCCGCAAAGACAGTGACCCGAGGCTGGAATCGAACCCAGGTCCCTGCCGCTGTGAGGCAGCCGTGCTAAACCACCGTGCCACCGTGCCGCCCTTTGGAGGGTTGTGGGGAGGAGGTGATTACAGAGATAGGGAGGGAAGAAGCCAGGGAGGGATTGGAAAACAATGATGGAAATGTTTACTGGGGCGTTGTGGCGCTGGGAGCCAGTGGATGTCAGTGAGCGCAGGAGTAATGAGTGAATGGGTCTAGGTGGGTGTTTGGATACAAGCAGCAAAGTTTAAGGAGAAAGTAAGTCAATGTTTGGGGTTCCTGTACAGCCTGGGACAGGATATTTAAATCCCTGCAGTGTTTACACTGATTATTTAAAATGCCTGGCACTAGAATGGACATGTTTCAGAAAGCCAATCAAAGGGGAACAGTCAATAACCCCCAAACCCCATTACCCCCATTACCCCCTCTGCACCACCCCCCACCGCCACCCCATTCCCCCCCTGCACCACCCCCCACTGCCACCCCATTCCCCCCCCCCCCAGTCAGGGGCTCTGATTGAAATTCCCACTTGAAGCAAAGGAGTTTAAAAGGTTAAAAATGAGAGGCTAGGCTGCAATGTGGGTTCCCGGCTCCCTCAAAAGGGAGGGTAGACACCCCGTAAACGTGTACACAGTGAGCTTGCCAAGTAGCACAGTGCTGCTCCTGACCCCTCAGTGTCTGCGCCACACTCACTGTCCCCCACTCAGGGCTGCAGGAGCTGCAACATTGTGCGGGGTTCCTTGAAACTGACCCTCACATAGCTATTGCCAGGATCAGTCTCTTGGCAATCACCAGGCACCCGGACTGTTTAATGTGGCAACAGCTTCAGGCTGGGCTGCTTATCACATCATTCTTAAAGAGCTAACACGTTCCAAATGGGCATTGTTATTTTCTTACCCAGACTTAACACCCCATCTGTATTTGCCGCAGAATTTATATTTACGATGCATAATATAGTCTTCCTTTTTTTAAAACAAGTGCTGACTGGGGTACGGGTTCCACACACACTGACTCTCACTGGGGTACGGGTCCCACACACTGACTCTCACTGGGGTACGGGTCCCACACACACTGACTCTCACTGGGGTACGGGTTCCACACACTGACTCTCACTGGGGTACGGGTCCCACACACACTGACTCTCACTGGGGTATGGGTCCCACACACACTGACTCTCACTGGGGTACTGGTTCCACACACACTGACTCTCACTGGGGTACTGGTTCCACACACACTGACTATCACTGGGGTACGGGTTCCACACACACTGACTATCACTGGGGTACTGGTTCCACACACACTGACTATCACTGGGGTACTGGTTCCACACACACTGACTCTCACTGGGGTGCAGGTTCCACACACACTGACTCTTACTGGGGTACGGGTCCCACACACACTGACTCTCACTGGGGTGCGGGTCCCACACACACTGACTCTCACTGGGGTACGAGTTCCACACACACTGACTCTCACTGGGGTACGGGTCCCACACACACTGACTCTCACTGGGGTACGGGTCCCACACACACTGACTCTCACTGGGGTACGAGTTCCACACACACTGACTCTCACTGGGGTACGGGTCCCACACACACTGACTCTCACTGGGGTACGGGTCCCACACACACTGACTCTCACTGGGGTACGGGTTCCACACACACTGACTCTCACTGGGGTACGGGTTCCACACACACTGACTCTCACTGGGGTACGGGTCCCACACACACTGACTCTCACTGGGGTACGAGTTCCACACACACTGACTCTCACTGGGGTTCAGCGATGATAATGCCTTTGAGTGTCAAGGGGCGATGGTTAGATTGTCTCTTGTTGGGGATGGTCATTTCCTGGCACTTATGTAGACTGAATGTTATTTGCCACTTGTCAGCCCAAGCCTGGATATTGTCGCGATTTTGTTGCATTTGAACATGGATTGCTTCAGTATCTGAGGAGTTGTGAATGGTGCTGAACATTGTGCAATCATCAGCGAACATTTCCACTTCTGACTTTATGATGGACAGGGGGTCATTGATGAAGCAGCTGAAGATGGTTGGGTCTCGGACACTGACCCTGAGGGACTCCTGCAGTGATGTCCTGGAGCTGAGATGATTGACCTCCAACCCCCACAACCATCTTCCTTTGTGCCGGGTATGACTCCAACCAGCGGAGAGTTTTCGCCCTGATTCCCATCGACTCCAGTTTTGCTCGGGCTCCTTGATGCCACACTCGGTCAAATGCGGCCTTGATGTTAAGGGCTGTCACTCTCACCTCACCTCTAGAGTTCAGCCCTTTTGTCCATGTTTGAACCAAGGCTGTAATGAGGTCAGGAGCTGAGTGACCCTGGCAAAACCCAAACTGGGCGTCACTGAGCAGGTTATTGCTGAGCAGGTGCTGCTTGATAGAACTGTCGATGACCCCTTCCATCACTTTACTGATGATTGAGAGTAGACGGGGTAGTAGTTGGCTGTGTTGGATCTGTCCTGTTTTTCGTGTACAGGACATACCGGGACAATTTTCCGCACTGCTGGGCAGATGCCAGTGTTGTAACTGGACTGGGACAGCTTGGCTCGGGGAGCGGCAAGTTCTGGAGCACAAGTATTATTGCCAAAATATTATCAGGGCCCATAGTGTGGAGTGAATTGAATTGTCTGAATACTGACATCTGAGATACTGGGATCTCTGGAGGAGGCCGAGATGTATCATCCTCTCAGCACTTCTGGCTGAAGATTGCTGCAAATGCCTTATCCTTGGGACTGATGTGCTGGGTTCCTCCATTATTGAGGATGGAGATATTTGTGGAACCTCCTCCTCTAGTGAGTTGTTTAATTGTCCACCTTTCACGGTTGGATGTGGCAGGAGTGCAGAGCTTAGATCTGATCCATTGATTGTGAGACTTTTTGTTTTGTTCATGGGCTGTGGGAGTTGCTGGCTGGACCAGCATTTATTGTCCATCTCCGAGGGCATTTCAGAGTCAGCCACATTGCTGTGAGTCTGGAGTCACATGTAGGCCAGACCGGGTAAGGGCAGCAGATTTCCTTCCCTAAAAGACATTAGCGAACCAGATGGGTTTTTCTGACAATCGACAATGGTTTCATGGTCATCAGCAGACTTTTAATTCCAGATTTTTATTAATTCAAATTTCACCATCACCCCTCCTTTTGAGTCCCTTATTACATATACAATAACTTATATAATTTTCAAAACAATAGCAATAATGAACATTTTGAACACAGTTTATCAGAAACTCAGTCTGTCCAGGGACTTTCTCTTTCTCTGGCAGCGATGTAGCTCAGCTGGTTAAGGTTTGATTATAGAGGTGCTTTGGGTTGGACTTGTCTCATTCGGACTCTCTCCTGGTTCCAGCACGTCACTTCCCACTATCTCCTCCGTTTCAATGGGAGCAGCGCTCTGGCCTGTCATTGGCTGATCAGCCACTTCATCCCTTGGACAAACAACACTCCTTGCCGGCACAATTGGATCAGGCAATGGCACTGAACGAGTGACACTGCCTGGGCTCCTGCGACGGCTCCGTCTCCACAGGTGATCTACGTGTTTCTTCACTAACTTGTCCTGCACTTTCACCTCATGGGACAGTGGCCCCATCCTGACCATCAGAACTCCTGGGACCCAATTTGGTCTACTTCCAAAATTCTTCCCAAACTGGATCATCTAGCTTTTGATTTGATTTGATTTGATTTATTATTGTCACATGTATTAACATACAGTGAAAAGTATTGTTTCTTGTGTGCTATACAGACAAAGCATACCGTTCATAGAGAAGGAAAGGAGAGAGTGCAGAATGTAGTGTTACAGTCATAGCTAGGCTGTAGAGACAGATCAACTTAATGCAAGGTAAGTTCATTCAAAAGTCTGACAGCAGCAGGGAAGAAACTGTTCTTGAGTCAGTTGGTACGTGACCTCAGACTTTTCCCGACGGAAGAAGGTGGAAGAGAGAATGTCCGGGGTGCGTGGGGCCCTTAATTATGCTGGTTGCTTTGCCGAGGCAGTGGGAAGTGTAGATAGAATCAATGGATGGGAGGCTGGTTTGTGTGATGGATTGGGCTACATTCACAATCTTTTGTAGTTCCTTGCGGTCTTGGGCAGAGCGGGAACCCATACCAAGCTGTGATACAACCAGAAAGAATGCTTTCTATGGTGCATCTGTAAAAGTTGGTGAGAGTCGTAGCTGACATGCCAAATTTCCTTAGTCTTCTGAGAAAGTAGAGGCGTTGGTGGGGCTTTATTAACTATAGTGTCGGGATGGGGGGATCAGGACAGGTTGTTGGTGATCTGGACACCTAAAAACTTGAAGCTCTCGAAGCTGTCTCAAATGCTATTTCCACTTTTGACAAATTGTGGTTCCTTTTCTGACAACTCTGTCTTGTCTCCACCCTCGCTGACAAATTTGGAACTTCCCGGCTCAACCTGTTTCTCAAACATTGTCCCATCGGCAGCTCAGCTGGAGCTATTCCAGTCGTGGTATGTGGGGTGGTTCTCTCAGCTAACAGGCACTGGGTTGTCTCCGTTTCTAGTGACGCAGGTGGTTGTTTTTTCATACCAGCCTTGAAAGTTTGAACTTGCGCTCGGACAATCTATTTGATGAGGGGTGATATGATCCAGTTCAGATATGTTTTACATCATTAGATGTCACAAATGTCTGGAGTTCGGCACTTGTGTTCGATTGTTCGAGACAAGTACTTTCTGGTACGCGAGGGTGGCGGAGTACTTGTGCAGTTTCTCAACTGCAGCGTATGAAGCTGTGGACCTCATTTCGAATATCTCCATCCACTTTGAATGTGCACCCACTAACAAATGGGCCAATGCAATCCATGTGAACTCTCAGCCATGGCCAACCTGGCCATTCCCAAGAGTAAGAGTTTTAACAACACCAGGTTAAAGTCCAACAGGTTTATTTGGTAGCAAATACCATTAGCTTTCGGAGCGCTGCTCCTTCGTCAGATGGAGTGGAAATCCACATGGAGATTTCCACTCCATCTGACGAAGGAGCAGCGCTCCAAAAGCTGATGGTATTTGCTACCAAATGAACCTGTTGGACTTTAACCTGGTGTTGTTAAAACTCTTACTGTGTTTACCCCAGTCCAACGCCGGCATCTCCACATCATTCCCAAGAGTGCAGGGGGGTGTAGCTGGTCACTTTTGCTGGAACTGGCCCCGGTCATATGTTTGACAACTCTTTCGATACCAGGGTCGATGCGAGGCCGCCAAACAAAGCGTCTCGCTCACATATTCATCTTCGACACGCCTGGATGGGTATGATGCAATTTTCAAACAATAACTCTCTCCCTGGTCTCGGGGCGACCTCTCTCGTTCCCCAAAGGATGACATCATCCTCACAACGGAGTTCATTCTTCCTGAGCTGATACCACTTCATTTCTTCTGACAATCTCTCATTCCGCCATCCATGCAGTATCACACGTTTAACCTTCGATTACAATGGCTCACTGTTAGTCCAGTATTTAATCTGTTGTTAGAGGTAAAGAGTCCAGAAAGTTTGACTACGTGAGCCCCTGGCTGATGTTTGAAGGTTTATTCAGAAGTTGACAGGGACAATGCCCATTGTTGGATTCTAGCTGGAGCAATTGGTGGAATCAGTTTGTCTTCCTCGTGAAGCCCTAAAATTGGCTTGTGTTCTGTAATGTCAGTAAAATTTCTCCCAGAAATGTATTGATGAAATTTCTCGATGCTGAAGATAACAGCTGGGCCTGCCTTTTCCATCTGGGAAGATCCACTTTCCACGTCTGACAGGGTTCAGGTTACATCCCCCATGGGTCTCTCGGACCTGTCACCCAGTGTGTGGATAACACAGCCCCAACCCCACATGGTGATGCATTGCATATAAATACTATTTTCTTAGGAGGGTCAAAATGTACTAATAAGTATGTTTGTGAAAGTGCCTGCTTAACGAGGTTAAAAGCCTCTTTTTGATTTGATTTGATTTATTATTGTACTGGTATACAGTGAAAAGTGTTGTTTCTTGTGCGCTATACAGACAAAGCATACCGTTCATAGAGTACATGGGGGGAAGGGAAGGAAAGGGTGCAAAATATGGTGTTATAGTCATAGCGAGGGTGTAGAGAAACACCAACTTCATATAAGGTAGGTCCATTCAAAAGTCTGAAGGCAGCAGGGAAGAAACTGTCCTTGAGTCGGTTGGTACGTGTCCTCGGACTTTTGTATCTTTTTCTCGAAGGAAGAAGATGGAAGAGAGAATGTCTGGGGTGCGTGGGGTCCTTAATTATGCTGGCTGCTTTGCCGAGGCAGCGGGAAGTGTAGACAGAGTTAATGGATGGGAGGCTGGTTTGCGTGATGGATTGGGCTACATTCTCAACCTTTTGTAGTTTCTTGCGGCCTTGGGCAGAGCAGGAGCCATTCCAAGCTGAGATACAACCAGAAAGAATGCTTTCTATGGTGCATCTGTAAAAGTTGGTGAGAGTCGTAGCTGACATGCCAAATTTCCTTAGTCTTCTGAGAAAGTAGAGGCGTTGGTGGGGCTTTCTTAACTATAGTGTCGGCATGGGGGGACCAGGACAGGTTGTTGGTGATCTGGACACTTAAAAACCTGAAGCAGATGGAGTATAACGTTGGTAAGAGTGAGGTTATCCACTTTGGAAGGAATAATAGTACGATGGACTATTATTTAAACAGTGAAAAATTACAACATGCTACTGTGCAGAGGGACCTGGGGGTCCTTGTGCATGAATCACAAAAACTCAGTTTGCAGGTGCAGCAGGTAATCAAGAAGGCAAATGGAATGTTGGCCTTTATCGCGAGAGGGATGGAGTATAAAAGCAGGGGGAGGTCATGCTGCAACTGTACAGGGTACTGGTGAGGCCGCACCTAGAGTACTGTGTACAATTTTGGTCCCCTTATTTAAGAAAGGATATATTAGCTTTGGAGGGGGTACAGAGAAGGTTCACCTGGTTGATTCCGGAGATGAGGGGGTTAGCTTATGAGGAGAGATTGAGTAGACTGGGCCTGTACTCATTGGAGTTTAGAAGGTTGAGGGGGGATCTTATAGAGACATATAAGATAATGAAGGGGCTAGACAGGGGAGAAGCAGCGAGGTTATTTCCACTTACAATGGAAACAAGAACTAGGGGGCATAGCCTCAAAATACGGGGGAGTCAATTTAGAACAGAGTTGAGGAGGAACTTCTTCTCCCAGAGGGTAGTGAATCTTTGGAATTCTCTGCCCAATGAAGCAGTAGAGGCTACCTCGTTAAATGTGTTTAAGTCACAGATTTTTAACCATTAAGGGAATTAAGGGTTATGGGGAGTGGGCAGGTAAGTGGAACTGGACCCACTATCAGATCAGCCATGATCTTATTGAATGGCGGAGCAGGCTTGAGGGGCTAGATGGCCTACTCCTGTTCCTATTTCTTATGTTCTTAAGCTTTCGACCATTTCTACTTCATTCCCGTTGATGTAGACAGGGGCATGTTCTCCAGCACCATCTCTGGCATTTCTTTAACAGCAACAGTGCGAATAATGTTGCTAGATTTGGGAGGTACCACCCATAGAATCATAGAATCCCTACAGTGCAGAAGGAGGCCATTCGGCCCATCGAGTCTGCACCGACCACAATCCCACCCAGGCCCTACCCTCATATCCCTACATATTTACCCGCTAATCCCTCTAACCTACGCATCTCAGGACACCAAGGGGCAATTTTAGCATGGCCAATCAACCTAACCCGCACATCGTTTGGACTGTGGGAGGAAACCGGAGCACCCGGAGGAAACCCACGCAGACACGAGGAGAATGTGCAAACTCCACACAGACAGTGACCCGAGCCGGGAATCGAACCCAGGTCCCTGGAGCTGTGAAGCAGCAGTGCTAACCACTGTGCTACCGTGCCGCCCTAGTAGTTGACCATCCCAAGGAAGGATCTGAGCGCCATTAGCATGGGAAAATATTCCAAACGTTCCAGATATTGGTCCCAGTCTTTTGTAGCAGCATCAAAAGCTTGGACTTTTCTGAAGGGAGGTGTGACTACTGTTTACTGTTCTGCAGCTCCTGCAAACAAAGTTTCCTTCAGATTTTTCATTGCAATCTGAGTTGCTGCTGTTTTCCTCCTCGCCAGTGTAGGAGGACTGATTGGTGACCACCAGTAAGCTAACAAACGACACAGAGTTTATTACTATTCACAGTGTGCTACAATCGGTGTTCTCATTCTCAGTTCCAGGGTCAGTCTGGCTGTAAAAGCCCACGCTTTGCCCCAAGATCTCTGCATTCATTCTCCATTGGATGATGAGTTCCCATGCACGGCCCTTAAAGGGACCAACTGCTACAGTGAGGATGAGGTAGAGCATGTTTTTCCCTTTTGACGGTTCCCTCACCACCTGCCACAGTCCCAGTCTAGCAGCGATGTCCATTAGACTTCGTCATTGGTGGTACCACCCAGCCACACTTGGTGATGGACGTTGAAGTTTCCCCATGATGATACATTCTGCCCACTGCCACCCTCAGCGCTTCGTCCAGGTGTTGTTCAACATGGAGGAGATTGTCTTGGGAGGGAGTTTCATCCGGACAGCACCAGCTCTCAGCGATGAATAATACAGAGGCCTCATTTTGCTACTGAGCCCCAGATACCATTGGATGTCAGGACAGAGTGACCTCTGCATCCTGTACCTGAAGCTACGGGTTATGTTAGCGTTGTCCTCACACAGAGTCTCTGAGCTGGACCATCATTTGATTCTTTACAAGCCTTCATGCCTCTGCTTTTATCGGGAGCCTGCCATTCTGCATCGTCTTGGCATCTGGGAGAGATGTGTCTCAGTCAATGACAATTCCCTCCCCTCATAGGTCCTGCTGAGCACTCAGGAGCTGTGCTGGAAAATCACTTGCATAATGTTACAGTTCTTGTCCATCTCGCAAAGGCCAATCCTTTCGATCCGGCCTGTGTCAATGAGTGAAGGGTCCTGCAATGAATTCTATTCTGAGTTGCACTCTGTGCCTTTGCGGCAGAATTCAGTGCAGTTGGTCTGGAGAGCAGATCCTCACAGATAAATAGATAGCTTCACCAGGATGGGCACAAAGCTCTGACATCACACACTCAGACCTCTCCACCAGGCACACGTCACCAAGTGGAACCATTTCCATTGTTCAGCCTCAGGTATGGGAAGGCTAAGGTAATAAAAAGTTAATAATGTTCAGCCTTAAATGTTGAGACGTCAAAATGCTGCAGGGAGGCAGGAAAGATTGCAGTGCCCAGCGATAAATATTACTTTTCCCAAAAACTCACTGTCGTAAAATAAACACCTGGGAGGAGAGATTCGAACGTTGGTTGCGACCAATACTTGTTACATCCACAAACTGCAGATGTCAGTGTGACAGCATCAGGGTGTTCAGTAACCTTGAGGAGCGATTCTCCTGAGGCCAAAGAATGTCCGCCTGAGATCAGGTGTACAGTCCAGCCGTCATGTCCACATTCTCACATATAAAATGCCTTTGCTCATGTCACGGCTGTGGAGATAAGGTAATGCTGATGGCAGGTGCACCCTCCTCAGCTTGACGGGTTGTTGGGGGTCACTGGCAGAGGGGAGTTGGGAGGAGGGCAGCACGGTGGCACGGTGGTTAGTGGCACTGCTGCCTCACAGCACCAGGAACCTGGGTTCGATTCCCGGCTCGGGTCACTGTCTGTGTGGAGTTTGCACATTCTCCCCGTGTCTGCGTGGGTTTCCTCCGGATGCTCCAGTTTCCTCCCACAGTGCTGGTTAGGTGCATTGACCCGAACAGGCGTCGGAGTGTGATGACGAGGAGAATTTCACAGTAAATTCATTGCGGTGTTAACATAAGCTTACTTGTGACTTATAAATGAAATGTTTTTAATCAGACTGAGTTAGTGGAAGTGAGGATCCAGATGGGAGGTAACCGTGTGAGGGAGAGTTTGGGATCCTTGGATGAAAATGGGACCTCGCATGGAAAAGCTGCTCCTATTCTTCAACACCAATTAGCCAATCAATACCTGAGCCGAGGAGAGGGATAAACACAAACTATATTTACAATAGTGAAGAGTTTATAAAGTGAATAAACACCAGGGCCACCGTTATACATTCAAAATTCTTCATTTTTTGAACCCTGCAGCCTTGTAATCCACAGCAGAGGTGGAGGCAGCCTGCTGACCGCCATGCCCGGTTATCTGAGGTGACGTCAGTGGGCATCTTCTGGTGGCCTGAGGCCTGGAGGTTCCCGGCCTGCTCATGGCAGGTGCACCCTCCTCGGCTTGACGGGTTGTTGGGATCACTGGCAGAGGGGATTTGGGGGGAGCTACTGTGGAGAGGGGGAGTTGGAGGAGGGGTGGGGAGGTAGGGAGGGATGTTGGGGTGGGAGGGAGTTCGTGGGGAGGTCAGAGGCGAGATTAAAGGGGAGGAGTTAGAGGGGAGGCTGGGCGGAGCTTGGTGTGTGAATTGTGAGGAGATTGCAGTAGGGGTTGGGGGTGTTGGGGGGAGGTTGGAAGGGGGTTTGGGGGGAGGTTGGAAGGGGGTTTATGAGGGAAGTTAGTGAGGGGTTTGCAGGGAAAGTTAGCAACAGAGTGGAGTTGTTTTTGTTAATGTAGTGATATCTTTCCAAATGGCAGTTAGAATCATAGAAACCCTACAGTGCAGAAAGGGGCCATTTGGCCCATCGAGTCTGCACCGACCACAATCCCACCCAGGCCCTACCCCCATATCCCTACATATTTTACCCGCTAATCCCTCTAATCTATGCATCCCAGGACACTGAGGGGCAATTTCAGCATGGCCAATCAACCTAACCCGCACATCTTTGGACTGTGGGAGGAAACCGGAGCACCCGGAGGAAACCCACGCAGACACGAGGAGAATGTGCAAACTCCACACAGACAGTGACCCGAGCCGGGAATCGAACCCAGGTCCCTGGAGCTGTGAAGCAGCAGTGCTAACCACTGTGCTACCGTGCCGCCCCTTACTCTGATTACTCTGTGATTAGTTATCCTGAGAGAATCAGCATTTGGCCTCCTGTTACACCATCACTACAGTCACTCTGCCGATTGCATGCGGTGTAATGAAAGGAAGACAAAACCTACATTTATACAGCACCTTTCACAATGTCCCAAATCACCTTACAGCCAGTTAAGTACTTTTGACTTGTAGTCTTTGGCATAATGACAGAGCAGGTTTGAGGGGCTGAAATGCCTACTCTTGCACATAGTTCGTGTTCACACGTTATTGTAGATGGATGAGATGGACTTTGCTCGATGGCCTTTGTCATCCATTATTATCTTGTGAAGAGGGCAAAATCCTGACTGGAATTTTGTTGCGAATTAAAGTTTACTGTGAGCAGGCTTTGTGGGGTGAACTTGCGAGGACAGAGGTGACGGGCAGATGGTAGAAATCATAGAAACCCTACAGTGCAGAAGGAGGCCATTCGGCCCATCGAGTCTGCACCGACCACAATCCCACCCCACATATTTACCCGCTAATCCCTCTAACCTACGCATCCCAGGACTCTAAGGGGCAATTTTTAACCTGGCCAACCAACCTAACCCGCACATCTTTGGACTGTGGGAGGAAACCGGAGCACCCGGAGGAAACCCACGCAGACACGAGGAGAATGTGCAAACTCCACACAGACAGTGACCTGAGCCGGGAATCGAACCCGGGACCCTGGAGCTGTGAAGCAGCAGTGCTAACCACTGTGCTACCGTGCCGCCGTGGTGGATCGGTAACCTGGTTTATGCTGCACAATATTCATAGAAATCATAGAAACCCTACAGTGCAGAAGGAGGCCATTCGGCCCATCGAGTCTGCACCGACCACAATCCCACCCTGGCCCTACCCCCACATATTTACCCGCTAATCCCTCTAACCTACGCATCTCAGGACTCTAAGGGGCAATTTTTAGCATGGCCAATCAACCTAACCTGCACATCTTTGGACTGTGGGAGGAAACCGGAGCACCCAGAGGAAACCCACGCAGACACGGGGAGAATGTGCAAACTCCACACAGACAGTGACCCGAGCCGGGAATCGAACCCGGGACCCTGGAGCTGTGAAGCAGCAGTGCTAACCACTGTGCCACCGTGCCGCCCCAATATTCTCAAGAGTCTTTTCCATTGAATTCAATCTTGTCCTTTTGTCTATTTGCTGATTATTTCACTCTCTTTTGGTACTTTTTATTAGTGTTTTGAGGTATTGAAATTTCATGATAAAGCTCTATAAGTTCTGTTGCACAGAGACTCCTGATGGCTCCAATGCTTCTCACTGACAGTGAAGGCCAATGTTGCTCAGTTATTCCACTTTGCTGCTTAGGAGTTATTTGATCTTTCTACCCTGTGAGATTAGTGATAAAATGGAATCCAATTACACCCCTTGCATGAAATCAGTATATTGAATAATATCATGCAGATAGGCAGAAGGAAGTCTCGGAATTCTTCTACAGAATGGAAAAGATGTTGTGTAGTTTATCTGGGTTGCAAATATTGAATCTTTCCCCAAATATGAATTTACTGCCACCATGTCCATATGGTGCAATGTGCAGAACATGTTAATGAAGGCTGAGAGTCACCAAATCAGTGCTATTGTCTGCTCGGTGTTATAAATACCCAAATTAGCAATATTGCAGCACGCTGTTAAAGAAATATTTGTACTTTCTGGTTTGTTTAATATTCGTATTGGGATTAACAAACTAACACTATTATATCATTGCTGCTCTTAATACTATGACATGTGCTACATTTATACCGAACAACATTTATAACCAGTTAGAACAAAGAACAAAGAACAATACAGCACAGGAACAGGCCCTTCGGCCCTCCAAGCCCGCGCCGCTCCCTGGTCCAAACTAGACCATTCTTTTGTATCCCTCCATTCCCACTCCGTTCATATGGCTGTCTAGATAAGTCTTAAATGTTCCCAGTGTGTCCGCCTCCACCACCTTGCCCGGCAACGCATTCCAGGCCCCCACCACCCTCTGTGTAAAATATGTCCGTCTGATATCTGTGTTAAACCTCCCCCCCTTCACCTTGAACCTATGACCCCTCGTGAACGTCACCACCGACCTGGGGAAAAGCTTCCCACCGTTCACCCTATCTATGCCTTTCATAATTTTATACACCTCTATTAAGTCTCCCCTCATCCTCCGTCTTTCCAGGGAGAACAACCCCAGTTTACCCAATCTCTTCTCATAACTAAGCCCCTCCATACCAGGTAACATCCTGGTAAACCTCCTCTGTACTCTCTCCAAAGCCTCCACGTCCTTCTGGTAGTGTGGCGACCAGAACTGGACGCAGTATTCCAGATGCGGCCGAACCAACGTTCTATACATCTGCAACATCAGACCCCAACTTTTATACTCTATGCCCCGTCCTATAAAGGCAAGCATGCCATATGCCTTCTTCACCACCTTCTCCACCTGAGACGTCACTTTCAAGGATCTGTGGACTTGCACACCCAGGTCCCTCTGCGTATCTACACCCTTTATGGTTCTGCCATTTATCATATAGCTCCTCCCTACATTATTTCTACCAAAACGCATCACTTCGCATTTATCAGGATTGAACTCCATCTGCCATTTCTTTGCCCAAATTTCCAGCCTATCTATATCCTTCTGTAGCTTCTGACAATGCTCCTCACTATCTGCAAGTCCTGCCAATTTTGTGTCGTCCGCAAACTTACTGATCACCCCAGTTACACCTTCTTCCAGATCATTTATATAAATCACAAACAGCAGAGGTCCCAGTACAGAGCCCTGCGGAACACCACTAGTCACAGGCCTCCAGCCGGAAAAAGACCCTTCCACTACCACCCTCTGTCTTCTGTGACCAAGCCAGTTCTCCATCCATCTAGCCACCTCCCCCTTTATCCCATGAGATCCAACCTTTCTCACCAGCCTACCATGAGGGACTTTGCTAAACGCTTTACTAAAGTCCATATAGACGACATCCACGGCCCTTCCCTCGTCAACCATTTTGGTCACTTCTTCAAAAAACTCCACCAGGTTAGTGAGGCATGACCGCCCTCTCACAAAACCATGCTGACTATCGTTAATGAGTTTATTCCTTTCTAAATGCGCATACATCCTATCTCTAAGAATCTTCTCCAACAACTTCCCCACCACGGACGTCAAGCTCACCGGCCTATAATTACCCGGGTTATCCTTCCTACCCTTCTTAAATAATGGGACCACATTAGCTATCCTCCAATCCTCTGGGACCTCACCTGCGTCCAGTGACGAGACAAAGATTTGCGTCAGAGGCCCAGCGATTTCATCTCTCGTCTCCCTGAGCAGCCTTGGATAGATTCCATCAGGCCCTGGGTTGTTAATAATGGGTCTTATCAGCTCTGAGGAAGGGTCATCCAGACTCGAATCGTTGGCTCCCCTATCTCTCTCTCTCACAGATGCTGTCAGATCTGCTGAGTTTTTCCAGCATTTTGTGCTTTTGTTTCAGATTCCAGCATCTGCAGTATTTTGCCTTTATCGTTCATTTTATCGGAACCTTTCTGCCTCAATTTGCTGAATTGATTGGTGAATCCTGAAAAGGGAAATAGATTATGTGTGACTGAAGGGGAGGGTTAATGGGAGGGGAGGAATAAGGGGTCCGGAAACAGGAGAAACACGGGGGAGGGGGGGGGTGCACAAGATTTCTCTCCGTGTCCCTGCACGCACCCACTCTGGGGGAGGCCAGCATTGCCTTCCATGCAGGGATGACCCCTAACCTCTCCAGCAAACTCTGTCACCTGTTCCTCGAGAAGGGATAGTGTCCTCAACTCTGGGGTCACCCCTCCAGTCCTGGCTCTCTCCCTTTTGTTGTGGGAGATCTTGCTCTACTTGCTCTACTTTTCTTCAGTGTTCACCAAGGAGAGGGGCCATGTTTTTGAGGAAGAGAAGGTGTTACAGGCTAATAGGTTGGAGGAAATAGATGTTCGGAGGGAGGATGTACTAGCAGTTTTGAATAAACTGAAGGTCGATAAGTCCCCTGGGCCTGATGAAATGTATCCTAGGATTCTTTGGGAGGCAAGGGATGAGATTGCAGAGCCTTTGGCTTTGATCTTTGGGTCCTCGCTGTCCACGGGGATGGTGCCAGAAGACTGGAGAATGGCGAATGTTGTTCCTCTGTTTAAGAAAGGGAATAGAAATGACCCTGGTAATTATAGACCGGTTAGTCTTATTTCGGTGGTTGGTAAATTGATGGAAAAGGTCCTTAGGGATGGGATTTACGACCATTTAGAAAGATGCGGATTAATCCGGGATAGTCAGCATGGATTCGTGAAGGGCAAGTCGTGCCTCACAAATTTGATAGAATTTTTTGAGGAGGTAACTAAGTGTGTTGATGAAGGTAGGGCAGTTGATGTCATATACATGGATTTTAGTAAGGCGTTTGATAAGGTCCCCCATGGTCGGCTTATGATGAAAGTGAGGAGGTGTGGGATAGAGGGAAAGTTGGCCGATTGGATAGGTAACTGGCTGTCTGATCGAAGACAGAGGGTGGTGGTGGATGCAAAATTTTCGGACTGGAGGCAGGTTGCTCGCGGAGTGCCGCAGGGATCAGTGCTTGGTCCTCTGCTCTGTGATTTTTATTAATGACTTCGAGGAGGGGGCTGAAGGGTGGATCAGTAAATTTGCTGATGACACCAAGATTGGTGGAGTAGTGGATGAGGTGGAGGGCTGTTGTAGGCTGCAAAGAGACATAGATAGGATGCAAAGCTGGGCTGCAAAATGGCAAATGGAGTTTAACCCTGATAAATGTGAGGTGATTCATTTTGGTAGGACTAATTTAAATGTGGATTACAGGGTCAAAGGTAGGGTTCTGAAGACTGTGGAGGAACAGAGAGATCTTGGGGTTCATATCCACAGATCTCTAAAGGTTGCCACTCAAGTGGATAGAGCTGTGAAGAAGGCCTATAGTGTGTTAGCTTTTATTAACAGGGGGTTGGAGTTTAAGAGCCGTGGGGTTATGCTGCAACTGTACAGGACCTTGGTGAGACCATATTTGGAATATTGTGTGCAGTTCTGGTCACCTCACTATAAGAAGGATGTGGAAGCGCTGGAAAGAGTGCAGAGGAGATTTACCAGGATGCTGCCTGGTTTGGAGGGTAGGTCTTATGAGGAAAGGTTGAGGGAGCTAGGGCTGTTCTCTCTGGAGCGGAGGAGGCTGAGGGGAGACTTAATAGAGGTTTATAAAATGATGAAGGGGATAGATAGAGTGAACGTTCAAAGACTATTTCCTCGGGTGGATGGAGCTATTACAAGGGGGCATAACTATAGGGTTCGTGGTGGGAGATATAGGAAGGATATCAGAGGTAGGTTCTTTACGCAGAGAGTGGTTGGGGTGTGGAATGGACTGCCTGCAGTGATAGTGGAGTCAGACACTTTAGGAACATTTAAGCGGTTATTGGATAGGCACATGGAGCACACCAGGATGATAGGGAGTGGGGTAGCTTGATCTTGGTTTCAGATAAAGCTCGGCACAACATCGTGGGCCGAAGGGCCTGTTCTGTGCTGTACTGTTCTATGTTCTATACAGGGATGGGTTGACTGTGAGCATTATGGATGTAAGAGCAGTCCAGGAGCATGTGAGCTTATGGTGTATGGGTTGTGGGAAAGTCAAACAGCCAATGTTCCCGCCCCAAAAGAGAGTTGGCGGCACGGTGGCACAGTGGTTAGCACTGCTGCCTCACAGCGCCAGGTACCTGGGTTCAATTCCAGCCTTAGGCCATTGTATGTGTGTGGAGTTTGCACATTCGCCCCGTGTCTGCGTGGGTTTCCTCCGGGTGCTCTGGTCTCCCCCCACATCCCAAAGATGGTTAGGTTGATTGGCTATGCTAAATTGCCCCATAGTGTCAGGGACACTAGCAGGGTAAATACGTGGGCTCAAGGGGATAGGGCCTGGGTGGGATTGTGATTGGTGCAGACTTGATGGGCCAAATGGCCTCCTTCTGCACTGTAGGGATTCTATGATAGTGATTCTTACAGAGTCCTCCATTTTGCCGATGCTCATTATCCCAGCTCTCACTTAATAAACCTCAATTTAGACAAAGATCACAGAGGACAGCTAGAACCTGTACCCCAGTGGGAGTCAGTGTGTGTGGAACCCGTACCCCAGTGAGAGTCAGTGTGTGTGGGACCCATACCCCAGTGAGAGTCAGTGTGTGTGGAACCCGTATCCCAGTGAGAGTCAATGTGTGTGGGACCCGTACCCCAGTGACAATCAGTATGTGTGGAACCCATACCCCAGTGAGAGTCAGTGTGTGTGGGACCCGTACCCCAGTGAGAGTTAGTGTGTGTGGAACCCATACTCCAGTGATAGTCAATGTGTGTGGAACCCGTACCCCAGTGAGAGTCAGTGTGTGTGGGACCTGTACCCCAGTGAGAGTCAGTGTGTGTGGGATCCGTACCCCAGTGAGAGTCAGTGTGTGTGGGACCCGTACCCCAGTGAGAGTCAGTGTGTGTGGGACCCGTACCCCAGTGAGAGTCAGTGTGTGTGGGATCCGTACCCCAGTGAGAGTCAGTGTGTGTGGAACCCGTACCCCAGTGAGAGTCAGTGTGTGTGGGATCCGTACCCCAGTGAGAGTCAGTGTGTGTGGAACTCGTACCCCAGTGAGAGTCAGTGTGTGTGGGATCCGTACCCCAGTGAGAGTCAGTGTGTGTGGGACCCGTACCCCAGTGAGAGTCAGTGTGTGTGGGACCCGTACCCCAGTGAGACTCAGTGCCTATGTTAAGGGGGATCACGGAAGGAATCAGAGACATTTTTTGACATGGTTTATTTTCATTTGATTACAATTAAGAATCTCCAAAAATGTTCATAATTTATATCCACAACTATGTACAATATCCACAATGTGTACATTACGATTATCAGGTGGAAACAAACTGCCACACCTGGACAGAGCATCTGTTGCCCAGGTTCCCCCTGTCGCCCCCCACTCTCATCCCCTTCCCCTAACCCCTCAAGCTATCTCCCCGTGTGTTTGGTATTACAAAGTGTCTGCCTTGTTCCTTTAGCAGCGTCATATCAGGTAGGATCTGAGCTTTGTGGAGGGCCACCCACAGTGTAATCGCCTTTCTCCCAAGGCCCACACCTGAGGAGTAACCAGTTGGGCAGGTTACTGGGTTCAGACACTGCTCAGGGAACTGTCCTGAATGATAGTTATTCCCCACAGGGTAGATGCTGCTGCAGGTTTTAATACTCTTGCCCTTGACCTGACCGTGTTATATATATAAACACAGTGCTGTGCGTGTCAGAGGCCAGGCTAGCGTTTATTCTCCCTCCTCTGGCTTCCCCTCCGGTCAGGGGAGGGCTGCATTCTTGAACCTTTCCCCTGTGTGCTGAGGGAGGGAGTTCCCGGACTTGTGTCTGTTTGTGTTGTTCTTTGTCCCGCTGTTTCGGCAGCCTGAATCTCCGGAGCTAACAGCGCGGGGACTATTGTTCCTCCCAGGAGGTGAGATTGCCTGGTCTGCACATTGGTCAATAACCTCCCAATCCTGGATACTTATTCATCTCCTTGAAAAATATAAATATGAACAAATCCGCTCTTTCACTTGGAGTCAATTCACAGTATTCTGCAACTTGATTTTGTCTGTTTGCACTGTTTGAGAGCACATTTCCACTCCATCTGACGAAGGAGCAGTGCTCCGAAAGCTTATGGTATTTGCTACCAAATAAACCTGCTGGACTTTAACCTGGTGTTGTGAGACTTCTTACCATGTTCACCCCAGTCCAACGCCGGCATCTCCACATCGTCAATTCCAGAGCCAGAGTTGAATTCTCCATGAGTTTTATCCCACACTGAACCTTTGTTAACTGTCACATTTACACTGCGGAGTGCCGGGAATATTGTCCCTTTTTCACTTTGCTCTCCATTCTCAGCACAACCTCCGGCACATTCAATTCAACTGGAATTCCATGAGGAGTTTTGTAGTTTGTACGATGGATCCTGGTGATCCCACGATTTGTTGCCATGGCCAGCACTGGGCCATGTCGCTCACTAAAGCCCGGTTTAGGAAGGAGAAGCACTCTATGTCCAACATGTGGACCTCATCTATAAGCGGCACTCCAGGGATTATCTCAGCTTCTCCTTCTTCCCTGTGGCAGCCGGCATTAAATGTAGTGGGTGCTGGAAAACCTGGATTTACAGATTGATTCCTCATTGGGTAGGTGTTGTGGGGAGGGTACACCAGCTGGGGTGAGTGCATTGCTCCGCGGGGCTCAGTGCTGTCCTTCCACAGGGCTCAGGTTCCTCGGACATGGCTCCATGTTGACTGCAACTCCCATCCCACTGCGTCCGGTGGGCATGATGCCCGCATCCATCCACTCATCTTTCTCTGGGTCGTAACACTCCACACTATCGACAAAACCTCCCTGATTATAGCCTCCTGCACAATGGAGGGAACAAGGGATTATTTATACCGTTAATGTTCCAAAGCCAAGGTTGATGCAGAACCGATGGCTCACTCATATCAATCCCCAAACTAATCCCACTGCTCCTCTCTCTCCCATAGCCCTGTATCAATCCCAAATTAATCCCACTGCTCCGCTCTCTCCCCATAGCCCTGTATCAATCCCAAATTAATCCCACTGCCCCGCTCTCTCCCCATAGCCCTGTATCAATCCCAAACTAATCCCACTGCTCCTCTCTCTCTCCCATAGCCCTGTATCAATCCCAAATTAATCCCACTGCCCCGCTCTCCCCCCCCATAGCCCTGTATCAATCCCAAATTAATCCCACTGCTCTGCTCTCTCCCCATAGCCCTGTATCAATCCCAAATTAATCCCACTGCCCCGCTCTCTCCCCATAGCCCTGTATCAATCCCAAACTAATCTCACTGCTCTGCTCTCTCCCCATAGCCCTGTATCAATCCCAAACTAATCCCACTGCCCCGCTCTCTCCCCATAGCCCTGTATCAATCCCAAACTAATCCCACTGCTCCGCTCTCTCCCCATAGCCCTGTATCAATCCCAAATTAATCCCACTGCCCCGCTCTCTCCTCACAATCCTGTATCAATCCCAAATTAATCCCAAAGCCCCGCTCTCTCCCCATAGCCCTGTATCAATCCCAAATTAATCCCACTGTCCCGCTCTCTCCCCACAGCCCTGTATCAATCCCCAAATTAATCCCACTGTCCCGCTCTCTCCCCACAGCCCTGTATCAATCCCCAAATTAATCCCACTGTCCCGCTCTCTGCCCACAGCCCTGTATCAATCCCAAATTAATCCCACTGTCCCGCTCTCCCCCGCCATAGCCCTGTATCAATCCCAAACCAATCCCACTGCCCTGCTCTTCCCATAGCCCAGTGTCAATCCCCAAAATAATCCCACTGCCCCGCTCTCCCCCGCCATAGCCCTGTATCAATCCCAAACTAATCCCACTGCTCTGTTCTCTCCCCATAGCCCTGTATCAATCCCAAATTAATCCCACTGCCCCGCTCTCTCCCCACAGCCCTGTATCAATCCCAAATTAATCCCACTGTCCCGCTCTCTCCCCACAGCCCTGTATCAATCCCCAAATTAATCCCACTGTCCCGCTCTCTCCCCATAGCCCTGTATCACTCCCAAACTAATCCCACTGCTCCTCTCTCTCCCATAGCCCTGTATCAATCCCAATCTAATCCACCTGCTCCTCTCTCTCCCATAGCCCTGTATCAATCCCAAACTAATCCCACTGCTCTGCTCTCTCCCCATGGCCCTGTATCAATCCCCAAACTAATCCCACTGCTCCGCTCTCTCTCCATAGCCCTGTATCAATCCCCAAACTAATCCCACTGCCCCACTCGCTCCCCATAGCCCTGTATCAATCCCAAATTAATCCCACTGCCCCACTCTCTCCCCATAGCCCTGTATCAATCCCAAATTAATTCCACTGCCCCGCTCTCTCCCCACAGCCCTGTATCAATCCCAAACTAATCCAACTGCTCCTCTCTCTCCCATAGCTCTGCATCAATCCCCAAACTAATCCCACTGCCCCGCTCTCTCCCCATAGCCCTGTATCAATCCCCAAACTAATCCCACTGCCCCACTCTCTCCCCACAGCTCTGTATCAATCCCAATCTAATCCCACTGCCCCGCTCTCATCCCATAGCCCTGTATCAATCCCAAACTAATCTCACTGCTCTGCTCTCTCCCCATAGCCCTGTATCAATCCCCAAACTAATCCCACTGCCCCACTCTCTCCCCACAGCTCTGTATCAATCCCAATCTAATCCCACTGCCCCGCTCTCATCCCATAGCCCTGTATCAATCCCAATCTAATCCCACTGCCCCACTCTCTCCCCATAGCCCTGTATCAATCCCAAACTAATCCCACTGCCCCGCTCTCTCCCCATAGCCCTGTATCAATCCCCAAACTAATCCCACTGCCCCGCTCTCTCCCCATAGCCCTGTATCAATCCCAAACTAATCCCACTGCCCCGCTCTCATCCCATAGCCCTGTATCAATCCCAAACTAATCCCACTGCCCCGCTCTCTCCCCATAGCCCTGTATCAATCCCAAACTAATCCCACTGCCCCGCTCTCTCCCCATAGCCCTGTATCAATCCCAAACTAATCCCACTGCCCCGCTCTCTCCCCATAGCCCTGTATCAATCCCAAACTAATCCCACTGCCCCGCTCTCTCCCCATAGCCCTGTATCAATCCCAATCTAATCCCACTGTTCCACTCTATCCCTATATTTCTATATCCTCTTCTGCCTCCTGCTTTATCTACTCTCTATATAAGATGGTACCTGCCCCAACCATTCTGTACAAAGCATTCTCTGCTGCAACATCTGTGTAAAGTCATTTGTCCTAAATCCCACCTCAATCAGTTTCCATTTTAAACTGATCTCTCTTTGGAACCAAGTTGAGGTTTTAAAATGTGACAGGTATTTAAATTCTCTGTTAATCTCCCGGCATCTTTCTCTGACCATTGGAAACACTCTCAGTATCTCACCTCTCTCCTCATATCTATGGTATCAATTGGTGCACTTGGTACTCCAACTCTGCTTAATGCTTTTTGAACATTTCTCTGTCCTTCTTGATGTTTGTCTTGTCTACATCTCTATTTTACCTGCAATCTTACATTTATTCTCATTAAACCATAGCTCAGATTCTGCTCTTGGTCTCTCTAATTCACCTATAACAAAACAATATGTTCTCTAAACTTAGATTGTTACAATCTTCTGAGATCTCTGCTCTCCTCCCGTTCTGGCTTTGAGAGCATCCCTGATTTCCCACACCCCACCCTTGGTGGCCGTGCCTTCAGCTGCCTCAGTATCAAGCTCTGGAATTCCCTTCCCAAACCCCTCAGCCTCACTCTCCTCCGGCCACTTTCCTGACCAAAGTATTGGTCACCTGACCCAAAGTGGCCTCAGCTCTGATAAAAGGTTAGCAACGCAAATCCCAGGAATATTCAGTCATGTTGGAGTCGATATTGGGGTCGGGGGTGATGTCAGGGGTGATGTCGGGGACAGGGATCAGCGGTGATGTCAGGGGTCGGGAGTGATGTCGGGTTCGGGGGTGATGTCGGGGGTGATGTCGGGGGCAGGGATCGGAGGTGATGTCAGGGTCGGGGGTGAATGATCAGCACAGACTGAGGATTGCATGTGGACCTTCCTGGGATATCTTTAGCAGTGTCTTTTCTAATAGGGCGATCCCAGCATACTGTCCAGTGCACTTAAATATGACCCTTACCCAGTGCATAGATTTTGCCCCGATAGGCAGTTACTCCCATCGCACTGCGACTGTGCTTCATACTGGCCACGCTCTCCCATCTATCGGCCTCTATGCTGTATCGCTCAACCGATGAAAACTGTTCCCTTCCGTCATAGCCCCCAGCAACATAAACAGAATTGTTCAACGCAACAACACCTAAGGAGAGATCGACACAGGTCAAACCATCAGACAGACAGAGAGAGATGGTACATAATCAAAACCCTTACACCAACATAACCCACACCCTCCCCGCTTGATAGATCACACACCCCAAATTATCTTCGTGGACACTCTTGTGAAGCACCTTGGGACACGACATGAAAGGTGCTATATAAATGTAAGCTATTGTTAATTTAACAGAAGCTTAAAATTATAAAGATAAAGGATAGGGTAGATAGAAGCAGACAAATTTGTCATGATTAAGGAACCTAAAATCTATCAATGTAAGATTAAATGTACCTTAGATCCCAGTCACAGAAAGAGGCCATTCGATCTCTTGAGTCTGTTCCACAATGTAATCATATTAAGATTAATCTCTATTTTAAACTCCATTGAAACACCTGGGGTGGGATTCCCCGGCCACACTCGCCTCAAAACCGGAGAATCCCGCCCGAGGTCAATGGATCTTTTCATGGTCCCCCCATCCCGTGATGGGCGGGAACGGGAGAATTCCAGTCCTCAGCTCCACACCCCTTAGGCCCCACAGACAAATCCATTCATCAGAACCAGGAAATCTTCAACATCCTCAATTTCAGCAGCCTCTTTGGGAGAGGGTTCCAGAGGGTGGTTGTAGAGGGTGGTTTTTCAAACTGGAGGCCTGTGACCAGCGGTGTGCCTCAGGGATCAGTGCTGGTGGGTCCACAGTTATTTGTCATTTATATTAATGATTTGGATGAGAATATAGGAGGCATGGTTAGTAAGTTTGCAGATGACACCAAGATTGGTGGCATAGTGGACAGTGAAGAAAGTTATTTCTGATTACAACAGGATCTTGATGAATTGGGCCAGTGGGCTGATGAATGGCAGATGGAGTTTAATTTAGACAAATGCGAGGTGATGCATTTTGGTAGATTGAACCAGGGCAGGACTTACTCAGTTAATGGTAGGGCGTTGGGGAGAGTTACAGAACAAAGAGATCTGGGGGTACATGTTCATAGCTCCTTGAAAGTGGAGTCACAGGTGGACAGAGTGGTGAAGAAGGCATTCAGCATGCTTGGTTTCATTGGTCAGAACATTGAATACAGGAGTTGGGACGTCTTGTTGAAATTATACAAGACATTGGTAAGGCCACACTTGGAATACTGTGTGCAATTCTGGTCACCCTATTATAGAAATGATATTATTAAACGAGAAAGAGTGCAGAAAAGATTTACTAGGATGCTACCGGGACTTGATGGATTGAGTTATAAGGAGAGGCTGGATAGACTAGGACTTTTTTCTCTGGAGCGTAGGAGGCTGAGGGGTGATCTTATAGAGGTCTATAAAATCATGCGGGGCACAGATCAGCTAGATAGTCAATATCTTTTCCCAAAGGTAGGGGAGTCTAAAACTAGAGGGGCATAGGTTTAAGGGGAGAGATACAAAAGTGTCCAGAGGGGCAGTTTTTTCACACAGAGGGTGGTGAGTGTCTGAAACAAGCTGCCAAAGGTAGTAGTAGAGGCGGGTACAATTTTGTCTTTTAAAAAGCATTTAGATAGTTACATGGGTACGATGGGTATAGAGGGACATGGGCCAAATGTGGGCAATTGGGTCTAGCTTAGGGGTTTTTAAAATAAAAGGACAGCATGGACAAGTTGGGCTGAAGGGCCTGTTTCCAAGCTGTAAACCTCTATGACTCTATTTCTCCCAGAGGTTTACATTCCTCCCCCAGTGGGTCTGTAGCGCAGTGACAGCTGTACAATTCTCCAGCTGGCTTTTCCACTGGGTCCCGCCCACCCTGACCCTTCCCCAGGACGGCGAGCTGGGGGTGAGGGTGGGGGGGAGGGTGGGTGTGCAGTGAGGGCACTTCCATCACCTGCTACCTTTCAACATTAGGTGCACCTCCCAAGATGTCTGTTCCCTAAGCCCCCCGCCCCCGATGTCTGCTCCCAGCTGACTACACGGTGGGTAGGATTAGTAAGATTAAACATTGGCCGGGTGGTTAACAGTGAGGCGGAGTGTCTTGGGCTAGAAGGCGATAGAGTTGGAATGGTGAAATGGGCAGATAAGTGGCAGATGGAATTTAACCCTGAAAAGTGTGAGGTGATACACTTTGGCAGGAGTCATTTGACAAGGAAATATTCAATGAATGGTAGTTCTAGGAAGTTCTGTGGAACAAAGGGACCTTGGTGTGTTTGTCTACAGATCTCTGAAGGTGGAAGGGCATGTTAGTAGGGTGGTGAAAAAGGCATATGGGACACTTGCCTTTATCAATCGAGGCATAGGTTACAAAAGCTGGGAAGTCATGTTGGAGTTGTGTAGAACTTTGGTGAGGCCACAGCTGGAGCACTGTGTGCAGTTCTGGTCGCCACATTATCAGAAGGATGTGATTGCACTGGAGGGGGTGCAGAGGAGATTCACCGGGATGCTGCCTGGGACGGAGCATTTAAGTTATGAAGAGAGGTTGGATAGGCTTGGGTTGTTTTCTCTGGAACAGAGAAGGCTGAGGGGCGACCTGATCGAGGTGTACAAGATTATGAGGGGCATGGACAGAGTGGATAAGGAGCAGCTGTTCCCCTTAGTTGAAGAGTCAGTCACGAGGGGACACAGTTGAGGGGCAGGAAGTTTAGGGGGGGATGTGAGGAAAACCTTTTTTCCAGAGGGTGGTGACGGTCTGGAATGCGTTGCCTGGGAGGGTGATGGAGGCGGGCTGCATCATTTTTAAAAAATTCATTTATGGGACATGGACGTCACTGGCTGGCCAGCATTTTTGCCCATCCCTAGTTGCCTGAGGGCAGTTGAGAGTCAACCACATTGCTGTGGAGTCAGATGTGGGCCGGACCAGGTAAGATTTCCTTCCCTAAAGGGCATTAGTGAACCAAATGGGTTTTTCTGACAACTGACAATGGTTTCATGGTCATCAGTAGATTCTTAATTCCAGATATTTTTTATTGGATTCAAATTCCACCATCTGCAGGATTCAAACCCAGGTCCCCAGGACATTCAGTCAGTATCTGGATTAATAGCCTCATGATAATACCACGAGGCCACCGGCTTCATATCCTTTAAAAGGTACCTGGATGAGCACTTGGCATGGCATAACATTCAGGGCTATGGGCCAAGGGATTAGGTGGGAGTTCAGATGTTTCTCGCGTGTCAGTGCAGACTCGATGGGCCAAAGGGCCTCTCCTGCGCTATATGATTCTGTGACTGATTTTCAAAAACGTCAGCTTCTTTGTGAAAGGTGGCTGGGGTTAGAGGGCACGGGGGAAGGTTATCACAATAGAAGCTACCCTTTAATTCCTCCAAAGATTAACGAGGAGCCTCACCTGCCCCACTGCGAGGGGATCCCATCGGTGTGATCGAGTCCCACTCATCCTTCTCAGGACGGTAACACTCCACACTGTTCAAACGGTTCTTTCCATCAAAACCACCAATCACATACAAGAGTCCATTCCACACTGTCACCCCAGCACCAATGCGACGCACCTTCATTGGGGCTATGAATGTCCATTTGTTCGTTTCTGGATCATATCTACAAACGAGACAACAATGGAGTGTGAACATACCACTGGGGACTTCTCATTACTTTAAGCTTCAAGTTTTTAGGTGTCCAGATCACTAACAACCTGTCCTGGTCCCCCCATGCCGACACTATAGTTAAGAAAGCCCACCAATGCCTCTACTTTCTCAGAAGACTAAGGAAATTTGGCATGTCAGCTATGACTCTCACCAACCTTTACAGATGCACCATAGAAAGCATTCTTTCTGGTTGTATCACAGCTTGGTATGGGCTCCTGCTCTGCCCAAGAACACAAGAAACTACAAAAGGTCATGAATGTAGCCCAATCCATCATGCAAACCAGCCTCCCATCCATTGACTCTGTCTACACTTCCCGCTGCCTCGGTAAAGCAGCCAGCATAATTAAGGACCCCACGCACCCCGGACATTCTCTCTTCCATCTTCTTCCGTCGGGAAAAAGATACAAAAGTCTGAGGTCGCATACCAACCGACTCAAGAACAGCTTCTTCCCTGCTGCTGTCAGACTTTTGAATGGACCTACCTCACATTAAGTTGATCTTTCTCTGCACCCTAGCTATGACTGTAACACTACATTCTCCACTCTCTCATTTCCTTCTCTATGAACGGTATGTTTTGTCTGTATAGTGCGCAAGAAACAATACTTTTCACTGTTGGTTAATACATGTGACAATAATAAATCAAATCAAAAATCAATCATTGCTAACCTTCCCAAAATCCCCCATAGCCTCAATTCCCCACTCTGCCCAACCCTCCATCAATTCTCCCCTTCCTCTCCTGGGTGTCCTGCCTATCAATGGAGTTTGGCTTCTGGAGGGGAGGCAGAGACCTGAGCATCGCTGTTCAGTGTCTTCATGCTCTCGGTGTCCTGTCTAAGCAGCGAGGGCGAGTCAACTGCAGAGGCATCATGCTGCCTTCACCCGAGATCCATACAGACACCCTTGCAATCAAGGTTATGGGAATGGCCGCTCCTTCTGCTCTGACTCTATTCCTGTTTCCCCAGCCCTTCAATCCTGGGTGGAACCAGGATCAGGTCTAGCAACACAGGGCGGAATTTTCCAGCTCCCTCGTCACAGGTTTCACATTGGCACGGCCAGAAAAACCTGTCAGTATGAAGGACGAGAAAATTCTGGCCGTAGAAACAGGAGGAGGCCATTCAGTCCCTTGAGTCTGTTCCAAAATTCCATTAGATAATAGTTGATCTTTACTCCATCTACCCAGCCTGTTTTTTTTAAATCATAAGTTGGACATGGGCATCATGGCTGGCCAGTGACTAGTTGTCTGAGAGCAGCTGTAGGCCAGACCAGGTAAGGACAGCAGATTTCTTCCCCTAAAAGACACTAAGTAACGTAAAGTTCATTTATTAGTCACAGATAGGCTTACATTCACACTGCAATGAAGTTACTGTGAAAATACCCTAGTTGCCACACTCCGGCGCCTGTTCGGGTACACTGAGGAAGAATTTAGCACGGCCAATGCACCCTAACCAGCACGTCTTTCAGACTGTGGGAGGAAACTGGAGTACCCGGAGGAAACCCATGCAGACATGGGAAGAATGTGCAAACTCCACACAGACAGTGACCCAAGCCGGGAATTGAACCCGGGTCCCTGGTGCTGTGAGGCAGCAGTGCTAACCACTGTGCCACTGTGCCGTAGTGAACCAGATGGATTCTTTCTAACAATCGACAATGGTTTTGCGGTCATCAGGAGATTCTTAATTCCAGACAGGTTCTATAATCATTAACCTCCGAACCCGACAACATTTATTGATGTCAGCTTTGAGATTTCTAATTGATCGACAGCCTGAGCTGCTCATTGGGGGAGAAGGTTCCAGATTTCCACATCTGGAAGAACAGCTTCCTGACATTACCCAGGGCAACCTGGACTCTCTCCACCAAAGGAAATCGTTACTATCAACCTTATCAAATCTCTTAATCATCTTAAACCTCCTTGATTAGATCACCCTTAATCTTCTAAACTCAAGGAAATAGAAGGATATTTTATGCAATCAGTCCTCATATTTAACCCCTTCAGCCCCAGTGTCATTCTGATCAATCTGTGTCAAACTCACTCCAGGAGCAATATCTCCTTCCTGAGATGAGGAGACCAGAAGTGAACCCAGGCACTCCAGGTGAGGTCTAAAAAGAGTTCTGTATGACTGTAAAATAACTGGGTCTCCTTTGCAGGTAAAAGACAACATTCCATTAGTTCTTTTCAACTGTCTTTAACTGTCCATCAGTTTGTAATGATTTTTCTATTTGGATTTCGAATCTCTCTGCGCCTCCACACGCCCGGGCTCTCGGTATTTAGAGTCATAGAGTTTACAGCAGGGAAACAGGCCCTTCGGCCCAACTTGTCCATGCCGCCCTTTTTTTTTAAACTAAAGCTAATCCCAATTGCCCACATTTGGCCCATATCCCTCTATACCCATCTTAGCCATGTAACTGTCTAAATGCTTTTCAAAACGGCAGTGACAACAGAGCGAGTGGCACAGTGAGTCACTATAACACTCAGAGCTGCGTTAGGTGGCATCAGAAATGATGTGGAAGGGAGCAGTAAGTTGGAAAGGGACATTGATAGACAAGATGAGTGTTCAAAACTGTGACAGGTGAAGTTCAGAGTGAGGAAGTCGATCGATCATCCAGATTATACCAGAGAAAAACAAACCAGAATATTTTCTAAATATGCAGAAAAAGACAAAATTGTACCTGCCTCTACTAGTACCTCTGGCAGCTTGTTCCAGACACTCGCCACCTTCTGTGTGAAACAATTGCCCCTCTGGACACTTTTGTATCTCTCCCCTCTCACCTTAAACCTATGCCCTCTAGTTTTAGACTCCCCTACCTTTGGGAAAAGATATTGACTATCAAGCTGATCTGTGCCCCTCATTATTTTATACACCTCTATAAGATCACCCCTCAGTCTCCTACGCTCCAGAGAAAAAAGTCCCAGTCTATCCAGCCTCTCCTTCTAACTCTATCCATCAAGTCCCGGTAGCATCCTAGTAAATCTTTTCTGCACTCTTTCTAGTTTAACAATATCCTTTCTATAATAGGGTGACCAGAACTGTACACAGTATTCCAAGTGTGGCCTTACCAATGTCTTGTACAACTTCAACAAGACGTCCCAACTCCTGTATTCAATGTTCTGACCGATGAAACCAAGCATGCCGAATGCCTTCTTCACCACTCTGTCCATCTGTGACTCCACCTTCAAGGAGCTATGAACATGTACCCCTAGATCTCTTTGTTCTGTAACTCTCCCCAACGCCCTACCATTAACTGAGTAAGTCCTGCCCTGGTTCAATCTACCAAAATGCATCACCCCGCATTTATCTAAATTAAACTCCATCTGCCATTCGTCAGCCCACTGGCCCAATTGATCAAGATCCCGTTGCAATTGGAGATAACTTTCTTCACTGTCCACCATGCCACCAATCTTGGTGTCATCTGCAAACTCACTAACCATGCCCCCTATATTCTCATCCAAATCATTGACATAAATGACAAATAACAGTGGGCCCAGCACTGATCCCTGAGGCACACCGCTGGTCACAGGCCTCCAGTTTGAAAAACAACCCTCTACAAGAAGCCAATTTTGTATCCATTTAGATACCTCACCCTGGATCCCATGAGATTTAACTTTATGCAACAACCTACCGTGCAGTTTCTTGTCAAAGGCCTTGCTAAAGTCCATGTAACAACATCAACTGCATATTTAGAAAATATTCTGGTTTGTCTTTCTCTGGTATAATCTGGACGATCGATCGACTTCCTCACTCTGAACTTCACCTGTCACAGTTTTGAACACTCATCTTGTCTATCAATGTCCCTTTCCAACTTACTGCTCCCTTCCACATCATTTCTGATGCCACCTAACGCAGCTCTGAGTGTTATAGTGACTCACTGTGCCACTCGCTCTGTTATCACTGCCCTTTTATGTAACCCCTTCCCGCCAGTCCATTCTGAAAGGGTTAACCCCGTCACTCCCAGTGCCCCTGTGGCCACTTACTTTTCGGCGCTTTGGTGGTGCGAGGACCCCCAGGAGCCCCCGACAGCGTAAATGACTCCGTCGATCACCCCGACTCCCACCCGGTTCCTGGGTACGTTCATCGATGCCCGGTGAATCCACTGGTTGGTCATTGGGTTGTAGCAGTCCAGGGTTTCCGAGTCCACGTTCTCGCTCTGAGAGTGATTCCTGCCGCCAGCTGTGTAGAAAAGCCCCAGCACCACACAGGAGCCCATCCCACTGCGCGGCACTGGCATGTCCGCTAGTCGCAGCCACTGTCCTGTCCTGGGGTTGAAGGCTTCCATGTTTGGGATGGAGCGGTGCTGATACCCACCTGCCAGGTAGATCAGCTGGTTTCCCCGCTGTTTGACGGGGGGCAGCGGTTTGCGGAGGTACATCTCCTGGAAGATCTTGGAGAGATAATCCCGACATGGATCGACCTTATCGAGAATCGGACATTCCTGCAGCTGGTGCTTGAGGAAGCGAAGGGGCAGAGCGTAGATGTGAAGGGCATTGAGGAGTGCGTGGAAGTACTGGCTTCGGCCCTTCAGGTCCCAGCGCACCCACTCTATACAGGCCTCATAAACCTCTGACTCGCACAGCACATTCAGCCCATCCTGACTGATGAGGTCTAGAAGCTGGCAGTGCGAAAGGTGAAAGAATTCCTCCTCCTTCCTCACCTGATAAGAGACAAACTACAGCTCAGGACCACGTCTGGAACTTGGGATGAGGGGGGTGTTGGGGAAAGTAGGGAAGGGAGGGCAGAGGAGAGGAAGGAGAGACCAGGATCATAATGAGGATGAAACAACAGCAAATAGAGTGGACAACCAAAGAGATAGAGAGAGAGAGAAAAAATCAGAGGAAGGGGGAGAGAGAGATGCAGAATGAGTGAGAGAGACAGTAAGAAGTCTCACAACACCAGGTTAAAGTCCAACAGGTTTATTTGGCAGCACGAGCTTTCAGAGTCTCAGGCTCCTTCTTCAGATGAGTGAAGGGTTGTGTTCACAAACAGGGCATATAAAGACACAAACTCAATTTACAAGATAATGGTTGGAATGCGAGTCTTTACAGGTAATCAAGTCTTAAAGGTACAGACAATGTGAGTGGAGAGAGGGTTAAGCACAGGTTAAAGAGATGTGTATTAGAACATAGAACATTACAGCGCAGTACAGGCCCTTCGGCCCTCGATGTTGTGCCGACCAGTGGTACCAATCTAAAGCCCCTCTGATCTACACTATTCCAATATCATCCATATGTTTATCCAATAACCACTTGAACGCTCTCAACGTTGACGAGTCCACCACTGCTGCAGGCAGGGCATTCCACGCCCTTACTACTCTCTGAGTAAAGAACCTACCTCTAACATCTGTCCTATATCTCTCACCCCTCAATTTAAAGCTATGTCCCCTCGTGCTAGCCAACACCATCCGAGGAAAAAGGCTCTCACTATCCACCCTATCTAATCCTCTGATCATCTTGTATGCCTCTATTAAGTCACCTCTTAACCTTCTTCTCTCTAACGAAAACAACCTCAAGCCCCTCAGCCTTTCCTCATATGATTTTCCCACCATACCAGGCAACATCCTGGTAAATCTCCTCTGCACCCTTTCCAACACTTCCACATCTTTCCTATAATACGGTGACCAGAACTGTATGCAATACTCCAAATGCGGCCGCACCAGAGTTTTGTACAGTTGCAGCATGACCTCCTGGCTCCGAAACTCAATCCCCTACCAATAAAAGCTAACACACCGTATGCCTTCTTAACAACCCTATCAACCTGGGTGCCAACTTTCAGGGATCTATGCACATGGACACCCAGATCCCTCTGTTCATCCACACTACCAAGTATCTTACCATTAGCCCAGTACTCTGTATTCCTGTTACTCCATCCAAAATGAATCACCTCACACTTTTCCGCATTAAACTCCATTTGCCACCTCTCAGCCCAGCTCTGCAGCTTATCTATGTCCCTCTGTAACCTGCCACTTCCCTCCGCACTGTCTACAACTCCACCGACTTTAGTGTCATCCGCAAATTTACTAATCCATCCTTCCACGCCCTCATCCAAGTCATTAATAAAAATGACAAACAGCAGTGGCCCCAAAACAGATCCTTGCGGTACCCCACTAGTAACTGAACTCCAGGATGAATATTTCCCATCAACCACCACCCTTTGTTTTCTTACAGCTAGCCAATTCCTGATCCAAACCACTAAATCACCCTCAATCCCATGTGTCCGTATTTTCTGCAAAAGCTTACCATGGGGAACCTTATCAAACACTTTGCTGAAATCCATATACACCACATCAACCGCTTTACCCTCATCCACCTCTTTGGTCACCTTCTCAAAGAACTCAATAAGGTTTGTGAGGCACGACCTACCCTTCACAAAACCGTGCTGACTATCCTATTGTCTCCAGCCAGGACAGTTAGTGAGATTTTGCAAGCCCAAGCATCTCCATATCAGACAGAGACAGACCAGAGACAGAGAAAGTGAGAGAGACAGAGAGAGAGATTGATATAGTGTATTGTATATGGACTTATAAAAGGTGTAGACATATAATCGACTTGTGGCCGGGATTCAAGTATTGATGGCCACAGCGATACAACATTTTGTTCAGGGACAGAAAGTAGAAAGTGATGGTAGGTGGTTGTTTATTCAGACTAGAATGAGGTGGACTTGGAGACCCCAGGGGTCAGTGTTGGGGCCACCATTCTCTCTGATTCTCATTAATAAGCTGGACTTGGATTTACAGAATTTCAAAGTTCAAAGATGACTCAAGACTTGAAAAATAAAGAGTGAGAAGGAGAGATTTCAGAAAGACACAGGCTGGTGAAGTGGGCAGCCTGTGGCCAATGCAGTTTAACACAGAGAAATGTACAGTGAAGAGTCTGGAGTTGAACCCACACCACTAACTGTCTGAGGCTAATGCCCCACTGGACCGCACTGACCCATTTCCTATTGAGCCACGAGGAATATTGTGTGATGGATTCCCTCGCTTACCTCAGTGAAATGGATGTTGATGTATTCTTTCCCTCTCTGCCAAAGCTCAGTGCAGCCGATCTGTTCAGCAAAGTGGCAGATGCCAATAGCATTGGCAGAGTCCAGGTTCTTGATCAGGAAGTCACAGCAGGCATTCACCACGCCGTCCACCTGATACATGGTGCTGGCTAGGAGGAGGTGCATTACACACTGGGCACTCATCGAGACCCGGGAGGTGTAGGCAAAGTCAATCAGCCGCTCCATCACTATGGGGTGGATGCCGTGGATCTTGACTTCAGGGGCCTGGCGCTCCTTCAGGTTGCAGGTGAACATGGCCTTGAAAACGGGGCTGCAGGCAGCCAGGACTATCCGGTGGGCAGCAAATGTCTTATCCTTCCCACCATGGACTACTCGCACCATCACATCGCAAAGCTGCCTGTCTCGTCTCAGCTCCTGCATGACGCTCAGAGCTCGGCTTGGCTGGCTCTCCATGGTATAATCCAAATAGCCATGACCTTTCAGTGATGGGACAATGACCACGGCACGGTTAACTGGCAGACTGGCATCTCTCCTTTTGGAGCAAAGCATTGTTATACCCGGGGTGGGGTGTCTGCTCTCCCCTCCTGACGCGGCAGCTGTTTTTGAGGTTTTTTTTTTTGAGTTGTGGAGATTTCCAAGGCCACGTGATTGTTCAGAGTCTCACCGTCCCGTTACCAAACACAATTCCGCAGCCTCCATTCTTATCCTTTGCTCAAACTCACAAATTCAGCTGCTTTTACAACATTCTTCTTCCTGTTTGCTGGAGTGAGAATCACTTTCAGAAAACTGTTTCTGTGTCCCAGGGTGGAGTGAGTGGGGGGGGAAAGGGGGCAATACGTTCAGAATGATGGAGCCAAACCCTGAGGACTCAGTGACTGGGCCTTTGGCAGACACTTTGAATCAACAAACCCCAGTTCCAGAGTGGAAACCTGACCAAGGGCAGCAACACGAAACAGTCTCTGACATTCCTTCCCTCTGGTCCTTCAGGACCTTCTGTGGAATGGTCCAGAAGTTTAAAATGGTGGTAGTGTTTGGCGTGAGGAATTGTACTTGGCACCAATCCGAGTGAACTATCCTGTTCCTGTTCTCTCTTGGTTGCGAATCTGATGGTCTCAGTCTCAAGCAGGAGGAGAATTCACCAACTGGGATCTGTTCCACACCAAACTTAACAGCAACACCGAGTACACCCCAGGGACATCCAGCCAGTACTGTAAAGAGGCAAGGAAATCAGCATCAGTGGCAACATAGCATTAGACAGTGCTGGGACAATCAGTCCAGCTATATATATATATATATATATATACACACACACTCACACTCTCACACACACACTCACTCTCTCACACACACACACACTCACTCTCACACACACACTCACTCTCACACACACACATACACACACACACTCTCACTCTCACACACACTCTCACACACACACACACTCTCACTCTCACACACACACACACACACACACTCTCACTCTCACACACACTCTCACACACACTCACTCACAGTCAGTGCACACACACACACACAGTCAGTGCACACACTTACACACACACTCACACACACAGTCAGTGCACACACACACATACGAGGGGCTAGATGGCCTACTCCTGCTCCTATTTCTTATGTTCTTATTAAGGTCTCGCTGAATATCCAGCTCTCTCAATTTACACCCATTCAAGTAATAATCTGTCTTCCTATTATTGCTACCAAAGTGGATAACCTCACATTTATCCACATTATACTGCATCTGCCATGCAGATACCCACACACCCAGCCTGTCCAAATCACACTGAAGCATCTCTGCATCCTCCTCACAGCTCACCCTCCCACCCAACTTTGTATCATCTGCAAATTTGGAGATAATACATTCAATTCCCTCTTCCAAACCATTAATATATGTGAACAGTTGGGGTCCGAACACAGATCCCTGCGGAACCCCACTAGTCAGACTGCCAATCAGAAAAATACCCATCTATGCCAACTCTTAGCTTTGTATCTGCTAACCAGCTTTCTATCCATCTCAAGTTGCTACCTGCAATCCCATGTGCTTTAACTTTACAGTCTGTTATGTGATACCTTGTCGAAAGCCTTCTGAAAATCTAGATAAACCACATCCACTTATTTGATTTGATTTATTGTTATATGTATTAGTATACAGTGAAAAGTATTGTTTCTTGCGCGCTGTACAGACAAAACATACTCTACATAGAGGAAAGGAGAGAGTGCAGAATGTAGTGTTACAGTCATAGCTAAGCTGTAGAGAAAGATCAACATAATGTGAGGTGGGTCCATTCAAAAGTCTGATGGCAGCAGGGAAGAAGCTGTTCTTGAATTGGTTGGTACATGATTTCAGACTTTTGTATCTTTCTCCCGATGGAAGAAGGTGGAAGAGAGAATGTCCGGGGTGTGTGGGGTCCTTGATAATGCTGGTTGTTTTTCCGAGGCAGCAGGAAGTTTAGGCAGTGTCAATGGATGGGAGGTTGGTTTGAGTGATGGACTGGGCTTAATTCATGATGTGGAGATGCTGGCGTTGGACTGGGGTAAACACAGTAAGAAATTTCCCACTCCCACAACTTCCACTTACCTGACGAAGGAGCAGCGCTCCGAAAGCTAGTGGCTTTTGCTACCAAATAAACCTGTTGGACTTTAACCTGGTGTTGTGAGACTTCTTACTGTCTTAATTCATGATCCTTTGTAGTTTCTTGCGGCCTAGGGCAGAGCAGGAGCCATACCAAGCTGTGATACAACCAGAAAGAATGCTTTCTCTGGTGCATCTGTAGAAGTTGGTGAGAGTCGTAGCTGACATGCCGAATTTCCCAAGTCTCCTGAGAACATAGAGGCGTTGGTGGGCTTTCTGAACTGTAGTGTCGGCATGGAGATTATTGTTGCCGCACCAGTTCACCAGATTCTCTATCTCATTCCTGTACTCTGTCTCGTCATTGTTTGAGACCCGACCCACTACGGTGATGTCGTCAGCAAACTTGGAAATCCTGGTTTTCCTTGGTCAACTCTACTAGTTACATCCTCAAATGTATACTCTTTACAAATCAATGTTCTTGGACCTGATCATGAACACAAACTGAGGTGGCTCTAAAGAGCCTTGTATTGGAGAAGAAGGAATTTACGCTGGGAATTTTAAAGCTCACTTCGAGGAACCAACAATTCTGAAAGTCTTTGGACAGCATCAATGGAAATCTCAACACATTAGTAATCTTGACCAGGACTGAGAAGGAGTCAGGAGGTTTACAAACAGACAACTAGCGAAGGGTCTACCCAGCTATCGTCCAGCATGACTGATGTTGAAATGATTGAGGAGGATGCTGTTATTCTGTATCATTCGACAGCACCACGTCTCCCCCCGCAACCCCATCTCCCGTTCCACCCCACCGCCTGGGTCAGCTCCACAACAATATCTGGAGCTGAAGAAGCTACTGCACTTCATCCCCAAGAAAGTTACTAATCTGTTTCATAGTGATGCCGATTTATCGCTAAATATTGTACAGGGACTTAGAGAAGGAATCCCTGGTTCATTTTGAAGAATATTCACGGGATTGTATGTCATAGAATCATAGAAATCATAGAAACCCTACAGTGCAGAAGGAGGCCATTCGGCCCATCGAGTCTGCACCGACCACAATCCCACCCCACATATTTACCCGCTAATCCCTCTAACCTACGCATCCCAGGACTCTAAGGGGCAATTTTTAACCTGGCCAATCAACCTAACCCACACATCTTTGGACTGTGGGAGGAAACCGGAGCACCCGGAGGAAACCCACGCAGACACGAGAAGAATGTGTAAACTCCACACAGACAGTGACCCGAGCCGGGAATCGAACCCGGGACCCTGGAGCTGTGAAGCAGCAGTGCTAACCACTGTGCTACCGTGCCGCCCTGTGTGTGCTTATAAAGGACAGACAGGGCCTCTCTGTTTATCAAACTGCTGCGAGGCCTCAAAGGAACGGGATGAGCCACCCGGCATCAACCCAGGCGCCGGAAGTGACAACAGCAAATCCAGCCGTCGACCCAGGAAAGTCTACTGGGGCCTTTCACAAAAACTCGGAGAACTCTCGCAGAGGAATCAAGCAGCAGCCTGACATAGTCATCATCCTACCTCACAGATAATGTCCCAGGCACCAGCTTCACCATTCCTGGGCTTATCCTGTCCCAGAGGTGGTGGAGGCACACTTGCTTACATTTGGGAGGGAGTTGCCCGAGGAGTCCTCAACGTCAACTCTGGACCCCCATGAAGTCCCGTGGCACCGGGTCAAACATGGGCAAGGAAACCTCCAGCTGATTACCACACCCCGTCCCCTCAGCTGGTGAATCAGCTCCTCTATGTTGACACCACTTTGGAGGAAGCACTGAGGGTGGCGGGTGCAGAATGTACTCTGGGTGGGGACTTCAATGTCCATCACCAAGACCGGCTCAGTAGTTCCACCACAGAGCGAGCTGGCCGGGTCCTAAAGGACACCGCTGCTAGACTGGGACAGATTGGCACCCCCAATGTATTCAAGAGGTGGCTAGATGTAGCTCTTGGGGCAAATGGGACCAAAGGTTATGGGGAGAATGCAGGATTAGGCGATCGAATTGGATGATCAGCCATGATCGTGATGAATGGCGGAGCAGGCTCGAAGGGCTGAATGGCCTCCTCCTATCTTCGATGTTTCTATTCACCACTTTCAACATTCGGTCCCTCCAAAACTGGCGCACAGTGCCAGCCGTGTGCACCATCTACAAGATGCACTGCTGCAACTCACCAAGGCTCCTTCGACAGCACCTTCCAAACCCACAACCATTACCATCGAGAAGGACAAGGGCAGCAGACACTGTGACACAACTGTACCTTTAAGAAATGTATTTTAATCATGTTTCTCTGCAGTTTTTTAAGCAGGTCTGGCACTTTTGACTTTGTAAGAAATCTCACAACACCAGGTTAAAGTCCAACAGGTTTATTTGGCAGCAAACGCCACTAGCTTTCGGAGCGCTGCTCCTTCGTCAGGTGAGTGGGAGTTCTGTTCACAAACATAGAACATAGAACAGTACAGCACAGAACAGACCCTCTGGCCCACGATGTTGTGCCGAGCTTTATCTGAAACCAAGATCAAGCTATCCCACTCCCTATCATCCTGGTGTGCTCCATGTGCCTATCCAATAACCGCTTAAATGTTCCTAAAGTGTCTGACTCCACTATCACTGCAGGCAGTCCATTCCACACCCCAACCACTCTCTGCGTAAAGAACCTACCTCTGATATCCTTCCTATATCTCCCACCATGAACCCTATAGTTATGCCCCCTTGTAATAGCTCCATCCATCCGAGGAAATAGTCTTTGAACGTTCACTCTATCTATCCCCTTCATCATTTTATAAACCTCTATTAAGTCTCCCCTCAGCCTCCTCCGCTCCAGAGAGAACAGCCCTAGCTCCCTCAACCTTTCCTCATAAGACCTACCCTCTAAACCAGGCAGCATCCTGGTAAATCTCCTCTGCACTCTTTCCAGCGCTTCCACATCCTTCTTATAGTGAGGTGACCAGAACTGCACACAATATTCCAAATGTGGTCTCACCAAGGTCCTGTACAGTTGCAGCATAACCCCACGGCTCTTAAACTCCAACCCCCTGTTAATAAAAGCTAACACACTATAGGCCTTCTTCACAGCTCTATCCACTTGAGTGGCAACCTTTAGAGATCTGTGGATATGAACCCCAAGATCTCTCTGTTCCTCCACAGTCTTCAGAACCCTACCTTTGACCCTGTAATCCACATTTAAATTAGTCCTACCAAAATGAATCACCTCACATTTATCAGGGTTAAACTCCATTTGCCATTTTTCAGCCCAGCTTTGCATCCTATCTATGTCTCTTTGCAGCCTACAACAGCCCTCCACCTCATCCACTACTCCACCAATCTTGGTGTCATCAGCAAATTTACTGATCCACCCTTCAGCCCCCTCCTCTAAGTCATTAATAAAAATCACAAAAAGCAGAGGACCAAGCACTGATCCCTGCGGCACTCCGCGAGCAACCTGCCTCCAATCCGAAAATTTTCCATCGACCACCACCCTCTGTCTTCGATCAGACAGCCAGTTACCTATCCAATCGGCCAACTTTCCCTCTATCCCACACCTCCTCAGTTTCATCATCAGTTTCATCAGGGCATATAAAGACACAAACTCAATTTACAAAATAATGATTGGAATGCGAGTCTTTACAGGTAATCAAGTCTTAAAGGTACAGACAATGTGAGTGGAGAGAGCCTTAAGCACAGGTTAAAGAGATGTGTATTGTCTCCAGACAGGACAGTTAGTGAGATTTTGCAAGTCCAGGCAAGTCGTGGGGGTTACAGATAGTGTGACATGAACCCAAGATCCCGGTTGAGGCTGTCCTCATGTGTGCGGAACTTGGCTATCAGTCTCTGCTCAGCGACTCTGCGCTGACGTGTGTCGTGAAGGCCGCCTTGGAGAAAGCTTACCCGAAGATCAGAGGCCGAATGCATGTGACCACTGAAGTGTTCCAATCGCAACAGACGCTGAAAGATACCCTCATAAGAACAGGATATGGCGCTTGACTCATCGATCGACAGTTCCAACGCGCCACAGCGAAAAACCGCACCGACCTCCTCAGAAGACAAACACGGGACACGGTGGACAGTGTACCCTTCGTCGTCCAGTACTTCCCCGGAGCGGAGAAGCTACGACATCTTCTCCGGAGCCTTCAACATGTCATTGATGAAGACGAACATCTCGCCAAGGCCATCCCCGCACCCCCACTTCTTGCCTTCAAACAACCACGCAACCTCAAACAGACCATTGTCCGCAGCAAACTACCCAGCCTTCAGGAGAACAGTGACCATGACACCACACAACCCTGCCACAGCAACCTCTGCAAGACGTGCCGGATCATCGACACGGATGCCATCATCTCACGTGAGAACACCATCCACCAGGTACATGGTACCTACTCTTGCAACTCGGCCAACGTTGTCTACCTGATACGCTGCAGGAAAGGATGTCCCGAGGCATGGTACATTGGGGACACCATGCAGACGCTACGACAACGGATGAATGAACACCGCTCGACAATCACCAGGCAAGAGTGTTCACTTCCTGTTGGGGAACACCTCAGCGGTCACGGGCATTCGGCCTCTGATCTTCGGGTAAGCGTTCTCCAAGGCGGCCTTCACGACACACGACAGCGCAGAGTCGCTGAGTAGAGACTGATAGCCAAGTTCTGCACACATGAGGACGGCCTCAACCGGGATCTTGGGTTCATGTCACATTATCTGTAACCCCCACGACTTGCCTGGAGTTGCAAAATCTCACTAACTGTCCTGTCTGGAGACAATACTCTTTAGCCTGTGCTTAACGCTCTCTCCACTCACATTGTCTGTACCTTTAAGACTTGATTACCTGTAAAGACTCGCATTCCAACCATTATCTTGTAAATTGAGTTTGTGTCTGTATACGCCCTGTTTGCGAACACAACTCCTCACTCACCTGAAGAAGGAGCGAGATTCCGAAAGCTTGTGCTACCAAATAAACCTGTTGACTTTAACCTGGTGTTGTGAGACTTCTTACTGTGTTTACCCCAGTCCAACGCCGGCATCTCCACATCATGACTTTTGACTTTGGCCCTGAACTGTCTACTGGGTATTTTTTGCTGAAGCTATTATAATTGGCCTTTGGTTTATTTTTTAATCTGGGCCTAATGTTTTATGACCCTTTTGAGAATTGGTGATTTGTGACTGATTGATAGGTGAAGTGCCTTTGGATAGTTTTTTTTCTCACAGCAGAAATCCAAAGGTTTTTACTTTCATTTTGGCAGAAGCTGAGATTTTCCAGCCTTTTCTCTTTTGGTTTCAGATTCCAGCATCCGCAGTATTTTGTTTTTAATCATGGTCTTGGCTGATTCATAAAACACCTTGGAGTTTCTGACCTGTGTTATAACAATACCATGGAACACCACCACCCGGAGGTTCCCCTCCAACTCACTCTCCATCCTGACTTGGAAATATAACGACCGTTCCTTCATTGTCGCTGGGTCAAAATCCTGGAACTCCCTCCCTGACAGCACTGTGGGTGTACCTACACCACGTGGGCTGCGTTGGTTCAAGAAGCTCATCATCACCTTCTCAAGGGGCAATTAGGGATGGGCAATAATTGCTGCTCTAGCCAGCGACGCCCACACCCCATCAAAGAATTTTAAAAATGCAACTCCAACAGTGGCAGTGCAGGAACAACAACACCTTTCATTTGTAAAGCATCCTTACAGTCGTAAAATGTCCCAGTGCTACATACAGACACCATTTTGACACCAAGTCACTGACATGGAAACTAGAAGCAGGAGTCAATATCCTGATCCACCCCCCCTCCCCCCCATAATCGCTCGATCCCTTAAAGAGTAAGAAGTCTCACAACACCAGGTTAAAGTCCAACAGGTTTATTTGGAATCACAAGCTTTCGGAGCGCTGCTCCTTCCTCTGGTAAGTCAATCAGGCACTCACCTGATGAAGGGGCAGTGCTCCGAAAGCTCGTGATACCAAATGAACCTGTTGGACTTTAACACCTGGTGTTGTTAAACTTCTTACGGTGCCCACCCCAGTCCAACTCCGGCATCTCCACATCATCCCTTAGAGACATGAAGGCGAAGGCCCAAAAGCTAGGTTTTAAAGAGCCTCTTAAAGGAGCAGCGAGAGAAGTAATTTCACAGCTCAGGGCTCAGACAGCTGAAAGCACGGCCACCAATGGTGGAATGATCAACCTCGACATTGTGCAGGAGGAGATATTCGAAAGAGCACAATGATCTCGGAGGGTTTTGGTGCTGAAGGAGATTACAAGAGGTGGTGACAGAGAGAGTCCATGGGACCATTCGCTCAGTCCTGACCTGGGACTATTGGCCTGGATGGTGCACTGGAATCTGAATATGTGGCTTCCTGGCCTAGCAGAGACATGTGTTATCCATTAACCCGGCGAGCACACGAGGCAGCCCGGGAGCAGGCACTGAGATTTCAGCCAATCGTCAGACATAGGCAGAGATGTTCAAATCTTTCAGCCAATCTGGTGACGGGAATTAAGTGACTGGGAAACTGCTTTATATTTTTACACAGTGAGAGGACCCAAACATTGAAGCAAGAACGTGTGCATGTGTCTGTACACATCTCCATCCACAGTATACTGCGTGGAATATTTTGGAAAGGATTCTCTTCCTATTTTAGCCACAGGCTCTCTCTCTCTCCCTATCACTGTGGACACATGTCTGAGCAATAAAGTGTGCGCATGTTTTTTTGATTAGTCATTGCCTGTCAGCGACAATAGAGCACACAGGAGTTAACCCTTTCAGCTCCGCATCTGAGAGTATGCAAACATCCAGATTCAACAAAGCAGGACAACTCTTGCTGGGCTGTTCAATGCAGCAGGAAATCACACAATATTGTTGCAACTGTCAATGTTCCACAAGGTTCCACACACACTGACTCTCACTGGGGTACGGGTCCCACACACACTGACTCTCACTGGGGTACGGGTCCCACACACACTGACTCTCACTGGGGTACGGGTCCCACACACACTGACTCTCACTGGGGTACGGGTTCCACACACACTGACTCTCACTGGGGTACAGGTTCCACACACACTGACTCTCACTGGGGTACAGGTTCCACACACACTGACTCTCACTGGGGTACGGGTTCCACACACACTGACTCTCACTGGGGTACGGGTTCCACACACACTGACTCTCACTGGGGTACGGGTCCCACACACACTGACTCTCACTGGGGTACGGGTCCCACACACACTGACTCTCACTGGGGTGCAGGTTCCACACACACTGACTCTCACTGGGGTACAGGTCCCACACACACTGACTCTCACTGGGGTACGGGTTCCACACACACTGACTCTCACTGGGGTACGGGTTCCACACACACTGACTCTCACTGGGGTACGGGTTCCACACACACTGACTCTCACTGGGGTACGGGTTCCACACACACTGACTCTCACTGGGGTACAGGTCCCACACACACTGACTCTCACTGGGGTACGGGTTCCACACACACTCACTCTCACTGGGGTACGGGTCCCACACACACTGACTCTCACTGGGGTACGGGTTCCACACACACTGACTCTCACTGGGGTACGGGTTCCACACACACTGACTCTCACTGGGGTACGGGTCCCACACACACTGACTCTCACTGGGGTACGGGTCCCACACACACTGACTCTCACTGGGGTACGGGTTCCACACACACTGACTCTCACTGGGGTACGGGTTCCACACACACTGACTCTCACTGGGGTACAGGTTCCACACACACTGACTCTCACTGGGGTACAGGTTCCACACACACTGACTCTCACTGGGGTACGGGTTCCACACACACTGACTCTCACTGGGGTACGGGTCCCACACACACTGACTCTCACTGGGGTACGGGTCCCACACACACTGACTCTCACTGGGGTACGGGTTCCACACACACTGACTCTCACTGGGGTACAGGTCCCACACACACTGACTCTCACTGGGGTACAGGTCCCACACACACTGACTCTCACTGGGGTACGGGTTCCACACATACTGACTCTCACTGGGGTACAGGTCCCACACACACTGACTCTCACTGGGGTACGGGTTCCACACACACTGACTCTCACTGGGGTACAGGTTCCACACACACTGACTCTCACTGGGGTACAGGTCCCACACACACTGACTCTCACTGGGGTCAGGGTCCTACACACACTGACTCTCACTGGGGTACGGGTTCCACGCACACTGACTCTCACTGGGGTACGGGTCCCACACACACTGACTCTCACTGGGGTACGGGTCCTACACACACTGACTCTCACTGGGGTACGGGTTCCACACACATTGACTCTCACTGGGGTACGGGTCCTACACACACTGACTCTCACTGGGGTACGGGTTCCACGCACACTGACTCTCACTGGGGTACGGGTCCTACACACACTGACTCTCACTGGGGTACGGGTTCCACACACATTGACTCACTGGGGTACAGGTTCCACTCACAGTGACTCTCACTGGGGTACAGGTTCCACTCACTCTGACTCTCACTGGGGTACAGGTTCCACTCACTCTGACTCTCACTGGGGTATGGGTCCCCCTACTCCAGATACTGTCGTACATAATCGATTGTACTGAGGGAGTACAGAGCTGAGGAGGACCCCATGGCCTCTCTTGGAAGTGTCGCAGGGAAATCCAGCCTGGTATCCTGGGGCTGATATTTATTACACAACCAGTAGTATTGAGACAGATAATGTCGTCATGATCACATTGCTAACTGTAGGATCTTCCTGTGTGCAAATTGGCTGTTGCATTTCCAACATTACAGTCATAACGACACTTCAAAAATGCAGTGCTTTAGGTTAGTCTGAGGTTGCGATAGATGTTATATCAATTCAAGTTTTTCCTGGAGCCAACAGATAAAAGTTTGGAAACCAGTTAATGAAAGGGTTGAAGAGAGAAGCCCAACTTTGAACATCATCTGTGTGTTTTTCACTCCATATCTTTCTTGGGCAAATGTAAGTAAGTTTATTTATTAGTTACAAACAGTCTTACATTAACTCTGCAATGAAGTTAGTGTGAAAATCCCCCAGTCGCCACACTCCGGCGTCTGTTCGGGTAACACAGAGGGAGAATTTAGCACGGCCAATCCACCTAACCAGCACATCTTTCAGGCTGTGGGAGGAAACCGGAGCACCCGGAGGAAACCCACGCAGACACGGGGAGAACGTGCAGACTCCACACAGACAGTGACCCGGGGCCGGCATTGAACCTGGGTCCCTGGCGCTGTGAGGCAGCCGTGCTAACCACCGTGCCACCCTGAGACGGGTCTGAGTAGCTCCCAGCCTCTGACTCTGTCTGACTGAATTCTGCTGCAACCGGACTCATCGAAAACATTTCACAACAACATAAGTTATTTGGCAATCCATTCCTGACCCTGATTCATCATTGTTCAAAATAAACACTTGTCAGAGTCAGGAAAATCCTGTCTGTAAAGCCAATGGGAATAAACCATTCTATTGTTGACTGAGGATTTACTGTCCATTCGTAAATAATTGGTGACAATGACTCAGCCTGGGTAAGTCACTGTGGACTCTGCCTGGTCAGATCAATTCTTTGGAACTAATCATTACCTGAGTGAGAATCTACACCGACACTCCTCAGGACATCCCAGAGCACTTTACAGCCAATGGAGTACTTTTCCTCGTGGTGTAGTCACTGCTGGTGTAGGAAATGCAGCAGTCAACTTGCGCACAGCAAGATCCCACACACAGCAATGTGATAATGACCGGATAATCTATTTTAGTGATATTGATTGAGGGATAATTATTGGTCAGGGCAGCGAGGATAACCCCAATTCCTCTTTTTTCATATTGTGGTTGTGGGATCTTTTATGACCACCTGAGATGTTCAATATCTCAATCAAAATTCAATTTTCAAGTTTGCTGGCAACACCACTATCGCGGGTCAGATCTCAAACAATGACGAGACAGAGTACAGGAATGAGATAGAGAATCTGGTGAACTGGTGCGGCAACAATAATCTCTCCCTCAATGTCAACAAAACGAAGGAGATTGTCATCAAATTCAGGAAGCGTAAAGGAGAAGATGCCCCTGTCCACATCAATAGGGACGAAATAGAAAGGGTCGAGAGCTTCAAGATTTTAGGCATCCAGATCACCAACAACCTGTCCTGGTCCCCCCATGCCGACACTAAAGTTAAGAAAGCCCACCAACGCCTCTACTTTCTCAGAAGACTAAGGAAATTTGGCATGTCAGCGACAACTCTCACCAACGTTTACAGATGCACCATAGAAAACAGCTTGGTATGGCTCCTGCTCTGCCCAAGACCACAAGGAACTACAAAAGCTTGTGAATGTAGCCCAATCCATCACGCAAACTAGCCTCCCATCCATTGACTCTGTCTACACTTCCCACTGCCTCGGCAAAGCAGCTGGCATAATTAAGGACCCCACGCACCCCGGACATTCTCTCTTCCATCTTCTTCCTTCGGGAAAAAGATACAAAAGTCTGAGGTCACGTACCAACCGACTCAAGAGCAGCTTCTTCCCTGCTGCTGTCAGACTTTTGAATGGACCTACCTTGCATTAAGTTGATCTTTCTCTACACCCTAGCTATGACTGTAACACTACATTCTGCACTCTCTCATTTCCTTCTCTATGAACGGTATGCTTTGTCTGTATAGCGCGCAAGAAACAATACTTTTCACTGTTTGTTAATACATGTGACAATAATAAATCAAATCAAAATCAAATCAAAAGATGGCACCTCCCTCAGTGCAGCACTGGGGGAATTGACATATGACAAAGCAAAATGCTAAGTATGTTGAATATATGATGAAGGGTCAGTTACCCGAGCCGTTCACGGTTTCTCTCTCCACACAGCAGCTGAGTTGATCCAGTAGCTTCTGTTCTGAAGCAGGAACTTCAAACTCTGTCTCATTTGAATTCTCACTGGTTCCCTCACCTTCACTCTCATTATCAGGCCCTGGGTTTTCGATCCTTATTCTAATTCCCTCAGCTCACTCTTACTCTCATTCCCAAATCTGTCTCTCCCATATCCCTATTCTCCCTCTCTCCCAATCCCAGGGTTCTATGAAATTCAACCAGAATCAGGGATGGAGTTCCTTCAGTGACTCAAGTCTGCAATCCAGGCAGCCAATCCCAGTGTCAGTACTGAGGGAGTGCCGCACTGTCAGAGGGTCAGTACTGAGGGAGTGCCGCACTGTCAGAGGGTCAGTACTGAGGGAGTGCCGCATTGTCAGAGGGTCAGTACTGAGGGAGTGCTGCACTGTCAGAGGGTCAGTGCTGAGGGAGTGCCGCACTGTCAGAGGGTCAGTACTGAGGGAGTACCGCACTGTCAGAGGGTCAGTGCCGATGGAGTGCCGCACTGTCAGAGGGTCAGTGCCGATGGAGTGCCGCACTGTCAGAGGGTCAGTGCTGAGGGAGTGCTGCACTGTCAAGAGGGTCAGTACTGAGGGAGTGCTGCACTGTCAAGAGGGTCAGTACTGAGGGAGTGCCACACTGTCAGACGGTCAGTGCTGAGGGAGTGCCTCACTGTCAGAGGGTCAGTACTGAGGGAGTGCCACACTGTCAGATGGTCAGTGCTGAGGGAGTGCCTCACTGTCAGAGGGTCAGTACTGAGGGAGTGCTGCACTATCAGAGGGTCAGTACTGAGGGAGTGCCGCACTGTCAGGGGGTCAGTACTGAGGGAGTGCCGCACTGTCAGGGGGTCAGTACTGAGGGAGTGCCGCATTGTCACAGGGTCAGTACTGAGGGAGTGCTGCACTGTCAGAGGGTCAGTACTGAGGGAGTGCTGCACTGTCAGAGGATCAGTACTGAGGGAGTGCTGCACTGTCAGAGGATCAGTACTGAGGGAGTGCTGCACTGTCAGAGGGTCAGTGCTGTGGGTGTGCCCCATTGTCAGAGGGACAGTGCTGAGGGAGTGCCGCACTGTCAGAGGGACAGTGTGGAGGGAGTGCCGCACTGTCTGAGGGTCAATACTGAGGGAGTGCTGCACTGTCAGAGGGTCAGTACTGAGGGAGTGCCGCACTGTCAGAGGGTCAGTGCTGAGGGAGTGCCGCAATGTCAGAGGATCAGTACTGTGGGAGTGCCGCACTAAGTCAGAGGTGCTGCCTTTCAGATGAGATCTCTTACTGAAATTAGAGGGCAGGTGTAAACATAAGAACATAAGAACTAGGAGCAGGAGTGGGCCATCTGGCCCTTCGAGCCTGCTCCGCCATTCAATAAGATCATGGCTGATCTTTTTGTGGACTCAGCTCCACTTACCCGCCCACTCACCGTAACCCTTAATTCCTTTACTGTTCAAAAATGTATCTATCCTTGCCTTAAAAACATTCAATGAGGTAGCCTCAACTGCTTCACTGGGCAGGGAATTCCACAGATTCACAACCCTTTGTGTGAAGAAGTTCCTCCTCAACTCAGTCCTAAATCTGCTTCCCCTTATTTTGAGGCCATGCCCCCTAGTTCTAGTTTCACCCGCCAGTGGAAACAACTTCCCTGCTTCTATCTTATCTATTCCCTTCATAATCTTATATGTTTCTATAAGATCGCCCCTCATTCTTCTGAATTCCAATGAGTAAAGCCCCAGTCTACTCAGCCTCTCCTCATAAGCCAACTCTCTGAACTCCGGAATCAACCTAGTGAATCTCCTCAGCACCCTCTCCAGTATATCCTTTCTCAAGTAAGGAGACCAAAACTGTACACAGTACCACAGTAAAAGATCCAATGGTGACTATATCAGGAAGAGTGGAGGTTTCCCGATATTCATGCCCTACTCAACATCAGTCAAAGCAGATGATCTGGTCATTATCACATTGCAGGTTTTTGGGATCTTGCAGTGCCTAAATTGTCCATTTTGTTTCCAACATTACAACAGCGATTACATTTGCAAAGTATTCAATTGCCTGGGTCACCCTGAGGCGGTGACAGGTGTGATAGAAAAAAATCTTCCTTACCTGAAATTCTAGGATGCTGACTCTCTGGTTCCAATCCCACTCTCCAGGGTCTGCTGTTCAATTGTGTCTGATGGGCTTATTCGACTGTGGCAGCATCACAGCCGAGCCAGAAACCTCTGCTGAGCAGAGAGGTCTCTGACTGAAGAGGGACTCAGGCACAGGAGAGCTGTATTAAACCAGCCAGCACAACCTCGGGCTAAACTGGACTCCGGCTCAATCATCTCAACTCGCTCAGAATTACCCGATGCGGAGAGAGTGAACTTTAAAAAAATCCTTTTTGAGAAACATCCAGCCTGGGGAAAGCAGGAAGTTGGAAGGAGTGTTTAATGGTGTATTCACTTATTCCAAACCTGCAGCTGCCGCCCACTCTGCCCAGTCCCCCCGCGGGCTGCTGCTGCTGCTTCGAAACACCCTCAATGTGCAGCCACACACAGTCGATCTGCCGGTCCGGGGCAGGGAGTGGAGGGGAAGGGGTGCTGGGGGGCTGTGTCCAATGAGAAGCTCCTGTGGCCGGCGGGCCGCTTGCTGAGGGTTCCGGCACTTTCTCAGATCTCAGCATGACTGTGCAGTTTACAGAGTGAGTGGCAGAGTGAGAGCAACACATTGCGGCTGCCTGGCTCCAGCGGCAGGGCAGCACCCAGCGGCGGGGCTGCACCCACAGACAGTGCTGCAGTGTCAGGGACACTCTCCTGCAGCCACTGGGCTTTCCTCAGTGTCTCCCACTCTAACCCAGTGTGGTCCTTAGAAATCTTATCTTGGAAACCCTACAGCACAGAAAGAGGCCATTCGGCCCATCAAGTCTGCACCGACTACAATCCCACCCAGGCCCTACCCCCATATCCCTACATATTTACCCACTAATCCCTCTAACCTACACATCCCAGGACACTAGGGGCAATTTAGCACGGCCAATCAACCTAACCCGCACATCTTTTGGACTGTGGGAGGAAACCGGAGCACCCGGAGGAAACCCACGCAGACACGAGGAGAATGTGCAAACTCCACACAGACAGTGACCCAAGCAGGGAATTGAACCCAGGTCTCTGGAGCTGTGAAGCAGCAGTGCTAACCACTGTGCTACCGGGCCGCCCGAGTCTTGTAGGGTTTTGATGTTCACCAGACTTGTGGTCACCACCTCCACAAAATAAATACAATATAAATAAAACACTGGTGCAAAATAGGCTTGAGGCTTTAAACTGAGATAAAAGCAAAATACTGAAACAGAAAATGCTGGAAAATCTCAGCAGGTCTGACAGCATGTGTGGAAGTCCAACAGGTTTATTTGGAATCACGAGCTTTCAGAGCACCGCTCCTTCATCAGGTGAGTCCAATCCTGTTGGACTTTAACCTGGTGTTGTGAGACTTCTTACTGTGCCCGCCCCAGTCCAACGCCGGCATCTCCACCTCATAGCATCTGTGGAGAGAGAATAGAGCCAACGTTTCGAGTCTGGATGACACTTCGTCAGAGCCCTTTTCTGTTTGTTTTTTTCAAATTGTGTGTATTTAAAACAAATAAAAGACAGCAGGTCAGACACAAGACTCCGTCAATTAAACCCTGTTCATCATAAATTGGAAGGCAATCTTCCAGAAGTGAGGTGCTAAAGTTAGCTAACGGTCTCCAAAGGCTGGCCCGACTTTAAACCGTCCGCAATCGAGACTGATCACTCACCACCAGAGCCAGGAGAACAGCTTCAAACAGGTTTTGCAATCCAACTCTTCCACATAGCAAACTGCTGGTAAATCCTCAAAGGGTGGTGACAATCTGTTAACTGAAGTGTCCGCATTGTCATTGGGGTGGGGGTACAACAGGAAACTATGTGGAATACATCAGGATACCTGATACAGAACTGTAAATATCAAGAGTACTGCAATTGTACTGAGGCCTCTCAGGTAAAACAGGCAGTAAGGAAAAGTTAAATTTCATTGCAGTTTCTGTATTTGAAATGTTTTGGCATGTACTTTTACAAATGTTATGAATAAGGTATATTTAATGTTCTCCAAGAGTAAGTTGTCTCTTTTATCCGAATGTATACATTAGGCAACTCAGAGAGGGATTTTACAGATTAGCTTCTGCTTTGTCAGACTCTGCTGCCTGCCATTTCCATGCAGTGTTGGGACATTTAACAGATCCTGTAGCTCTTAAACCATAAGACATAGGAGCAGAATTAGGCCACTCGGCCCATCGAGTCTGCTCCACCATTCAATCATGGCTGATATTTTTTCCTCATCCCCATTTTCCTGCCTTTTTCCCATAATCCCTGATCCCCTTACTAATCAAGAACCTATCTATCTCTGTCTTAAAGACACTCAATGACCTGGCCTCCAAAGCCTTCTGCGGCAAAGAGTTCCACAGATTCACCACTCCCTGGCTGAAGAAATCCTCCTCATCTCTGTTTTAAAGGATCGTCCCTTTAGCCTGAGGTTGTTCCCTCTGGCTCTAGTTTTTCCGACTAGTGGAAACATCCTCTCCACGTCTAATCTATCCAGGCCTCGCAGTATCCCGTAAGTTTCAACAAGATAGGGTTCATGGTGGGAGATATAGGAAGGATATCGGAGGTAGGTTCTTTACGCAGAGAGTGGTTGGGGTGTGGAATAGACTGCCTGCAGTGATAGTGGAGTCAGACACTTTAGGAACATTTAAGCGGTTATTGGATAGGCACATGGAGCACACCAGGATGATAGGGGGTGGGATAGCTTGATCTTGGTTTCAGATAAAGCTCGGCACAACACCATGGGCCGAAGGGCCTGTTCTGTGCTGTACTGTTCTATGTTCTAAGATCCCCCCCTCATCCTTCTAAACTCCAACGGGTACAGACCCAGAGTCCTCAACCGTTCCCCATACGACAAGCTCTTCATTCCAGGGATCATTCTTGTGAACCTCCTCTGGACCCTTTCCAAGGCCAGCACATCCTTCCTTTGATATCTTGGCCAACATCCTATAATCTCTCCTTTTACACCAATAGTTCCCTATTCCCTTCAATCACTCATTTCCACAGATTTATTAAGATGGGTGGCACGGTAGCACAGTGTGGGCGGCACGGTAGCACAGTGGTTAGCACTGCTGCTTCACACCTCCAGGGTCCCGGGTTCGATTCCCGGCTCGGGTCACTGTCTGTGTGGAGTTTGCACATTCTCCTCGTGTCTGCATGGGTTTCCTCCGGGTGCTCCGGTTTCCTCCCACAGTCCAAAGATGTGCGGGTTAGGTTGATTGGCCAGGTTAAAAATTGCCCCTTAGAGTCCTGGGATGTGTAGGTTAGAGGGATTAGCGGGTAAATATGTGGGGGTAGGGCCTGGGTGGGATTGTGGTCGGTGCAGACTCGATGGGCCGAATGGCCTCCTTCTGCACTGTAGGGTTTCTATGATTTCTATGATGAAAGTTGAACACATTTGGATGTTGCTGCTTCGCCCTAGGCTTTGTCACAATCACACATCCCAACCCTCACTGGCAGCCGTGCAGAGCCAGTCTGTCGCTCACACACCTCCACTGTTCTGTAAAAACTGCCAGCTACCACCTTAACAAAACAAAGTTCTTCAATTCCCATCTCCTGAGTCACTGGATTCCCCACGAAGAGTTGGAGAGATGTCCTTCCGAAGGCCAGTCCTGCTTTCCCAGTGTCTGGCAACACCAGGTTAAAGTCCAACAGGCTTATTTGGTAGCAAAAGCCACTAGCTTTCGGAGCGCTCGCTGCTCCTTCGTCAGGTGATGAAGTCACTCACCTGACGAAGGAGCAGCGCTCCGACAGCTAGTGGCTTTTGCGACCAAATAAACCTGTTGGACTTTAACCTGGTGTTGTGAGACTTCTTACTGTGTTTACCCCAGTCCAACGCCAGCATCTCCACATCATGGTTCCCAGTGTCTCACAGAGCGAGACCCACAGAACTAAATGTATCAGTGGTTAGAGGTACCCAGAGACAACAGCAACAACGCAGGTAAGAAACAGCCGACTGTTTCTCTTGTGTCATCGAGTAAGCAGCCCTTCCAGATCTCTAGAAACCTGACGACTGAATGAGACACATATAGACAAATTAGAGGGAACTCCGCCCTCTGAGCTTGGCTCTGCTATTCAATAAGATCATGGCTGACCTGATTGTAACCTCCACCCCACAATCCCGCTTACTCCTGATAACTTTTCACCCCCCCCCCCCGATATATTCTGATAAACATGGCTGTGTCTCAGCGAAAAGTGAATCCTGTATAACAGCAAAGTGGTTGATTCTTCCTCGCTCAGGGACAGAGGACAAATGGTGATCTCTTGAGTGACACCCACACTCATTCCCATCGGTACAATTTTAACTCAGGACAGTTTACCCTAAAACTAAACATCATCAACCCAGCAAATATCGATGCCCAATTTATCACGTGGTGAGTGGTGAGGTTACTGGACAACATCACTCTAAAGCATAATGTCTTGGGAAGACTGGAGCCCTTAGTCTAGGCTAAAACCTCAAGGGCAGCACTGAGGAATGCTGCACTGTTGGCGGTGCTCCCTTTTGGAAGAGACATTAACCTGAGATCTCCATCTCCCCTCTCAGGCAAATGCTTCAATGATCCCGTGGGGAAAATAGAAAATATTTTGAAGAATAGCAGAGGGGTTCTCCCCAGTATTCTGGTTATCATAGAACAGAATCATAAAATCCTCACAGTGCAGGCGAAGGCCATTCAGCCCATTGAGTCTGCACCGACTCTCCAACAGAACACCCCACCCAGACCCTATCCCCGTAACCCTACATATTTACACTGCTAATCCCCCTAACCTATACATTTTAGGACACTAAGGGGAAATTTACCGTGACCAATCCACCTAATCTACACATCTTTGGACTGTGGGAGGAAACCGGAGCACCCGAAGGAAACCCGCGCAGTCACGGGGAGAATGGGCAAACTCCACACAGACAGTGACCCGAGCCGGGAATCGAACCCGGGTCCCTGGCGCTGTGAGGCAGCAGTGCTAGCCACCGTGCCGCCGCCGTGCCGTCATGGTTGTTCAGCAACCACCATCACAGAATAGATTCTTCGGTCACTTATCACATTGCTGTTTATGGGATCTTGCTGTGCACTGATAGACTGCTCTATTTTCCAGATTATGACAGTGTTCACACTTCAAAAATACTTGCTTGCCTTAAAATCACTTTGGCCCAACCTGAAGTTGTTAAAGGTACGACCTAAATGTAACCACAATGAACTTACTATCCAACTTTACATTAATAAATTACATTTTGACTACAACTGATGTAATTTCATTTGATTTATTATTGTCACCTGTATTGGGGTACAATGAAAAGTATTGTTTCTTGCACACTATACAGACAAAACATACCATTCATAGAGTACATAGCGGAGAAGGAAAGGAGAGGGCACAGAATATAGAGTTACAGTCATGCAGAGAAAGATCAGCTTACTATAAGGTTCAAAAGTCTAATGGAGGCAGGGAAGAAGCTGTTCTTGAGTCAGTTGGTACATGTCTTTATCACAAGTTGTACAATTCCTTAATGGAATCCAACACTGCCTGAGCAGCAGAATACTACACCGTGTGGAACCGTCCAGTCCGGAACGGTCTGGCCTGTCCAGAACAATTCCAGGGGCCTGTCCACTAGCAGCAAGCCCAGACGTCACGCTTTGTCACACATGAAACTCAATGTCAGAGAGAAAGCTGGTCATTGGCCAAGAGCTTAAATATTAAAAGTGCATCAACAGTTAACACGTGGCTACAGTTATCCAAATACACCAACAGCTGAGGGATAAATGTGGAATTGATTTACTAATGTCAGATGTATTGGGATACAGTCAAAAGTATTGTTTCCTGCGAGCTGCTACAGACAAAACATACCATTCATAGAGTACATAGAGGAGAAGGAAAGGAGAGGGTGCAGAATTATAGTGTTGCAGTTACCCACAGGTGTAGAGAAAGATCAGCTTAATGCGCGATAGGGCCATTCAAAAGTCTGGCTGCAGCAGGGAAGAAGCTGTTCTTGAGTCGGTTGGGTACGTGACCTCAGACTTTAGTATCTTTTTCCCGATGGAAGAAGGTGGAAGAGAGAATGTCCGGGGTGTGCGGGGTCCTTGATTATGCTGGCTGCTTTTCCCCGAGGCAGCGGGGAGTGTAGACAGTGTCAATGGGGTGGGAGGCTGCTTTGAGTGATGGACTAGGCTTCGTACACAATCTTTTGTAGTTTCTTGCGGTCTTGGGCAGAGCGGGAGCCCATACCAAGCTGAGATAGATACAACCAGAAAGAATGCTTTCTATGGTGCACCTGTAATAGTGAGAGTTGTGGCGGACATGCCGAATTTCCTCAGCCTCCTGAGAAAGTGGAGGCGTTGGTTAAATACAAAGTGTGGAGTGTGGGTCTGATTCATTTTATCAAAATAATTGGATCTTCCAGATGTCAAACAAACCTAAATGTTCCTTGGGCCAGACACAAAAGTTCAGCATCCTTGTGCCTTTATGTTATTGTGTATTTTCAAGTGACATTGATTCGTAATACCAACTGAGATAATGCAGATGAAACCGGTCCAACATCCACAGGAATTGAGACTTGCTGACCAGCTAAACAGGACAGTATTGTTAATTCAGGGTAAGGATCACTCACTGTGTAACTGTACAGAGTCACTGTTTATTCAGGGTAAGGGTCACTCACTGTGTAACTGTACAGAGTCACTGTTTATTCAGGGTAAGGATCATTCACTGTGTAACTGTACAGAGTCACTGTTTATTCAGGGTAAGGATCACTCACTGTGTAACTGTACAGAGTCACTGTTTATTCAGGGTAAGGATCACTCACTGTGTAACTGTACAGAGTCACTGTGTATTCAGGGTAAGGATCATTCACTGTGTAACTGTACAGAGTCACTGTTTATTCAGGGTAAGGATCATTCACTGTGTAACTGTACAGAGTCACTGTTTATTCAGGGTAAGGATCATTCACTGTGTAACTGTACAGAGTCACTGTTTATTCAGGGTAAGGGTCATTCACTGTGTAACTGTACAGAGTCACTGTTTATTCAGCAGGGTAAGGATCACTCACTGTGTAACTGTACAGAGTCACTGTTTATTCAGCAGGGTAAGGATCACTCACTGTGTAACTGTACAGAGTCACTGTTTATTCAGCAGGGTAAGGATCACACACTGTGTAACTGTACAGTCCCTGTTTATTCAGGGTAAGGATCACTCACTGTGTAACTGTACAGAGACACTGTTTATTCAGCAGGGTAAGGATCACTCACTGTGTAACTGTACAGAGACACTGTTTATTCAGCAGGGTAAGGATCACTCACTGTGTAACTGTACAGAGTCACTGTTTATTCAGCAGGGTAAGGATCACACACTGTGTAACTGTACAGTCCCTGTTTATTCAGGGTAAGGATCACTCACTGTGTAACTGTACAGAGACACTGTTTATTCAGCAGGGTAAGGATCACTCAATGTGTAACTACAGAATCACTGTTTAGTCAGCAGCGTAAGGGTCACTCACTGTGTAACTGTACAGAGTCACTGTTTATTCAGCAGGGTAAGGATCACTCACTGTGTAACTGTACAGAGTCACTGTTTATTCAGGGTAAGGATCACTCACTGTGTAACTGTACAGAGTCACTGTTTATTCAGCAGGGTAAGGATCACTCACTGTGTAACTGTACAGAGTTACTGTTTATTCTGGGTAAGGATCACTCACTGTGTAACTGTACAGAGTCACTGTTTATTCAGGGTAAGGATCACTCACTGTGTAACTGTACAGAGTCACTGTTTATTCAGCAGGGTAAGGATCACTCACTGTGTAACTGTAGAGTCACTGTTTATTCAGCAGGGTAAGGATCACTCACTGTGTAATTGTACAGAGTCACTGTTTATTCAGGGTAAGGATCACTCACTGTGTAATTGTACAGAGTCACTGTGTATTCAGGGTAAGGATCACTCACTGTGTAACTGTACAGAGTCACTGTTTATTCAGGGTAAGGATCACTCACTGTGTAATTGTACAGAGTCACTGTTTATTCAGGGTAAGGATCACTCACTGTGTAACTGTACAGAGACACTGTTTATTCAGCAGGGTAAGGATCACTCACTGTGTAACTGTACAGAGACACTGTTTATTCAGCAGGGTAAGGATCACACACTGTGTAACTGTACAGTCCCTGTTTATTCAGGGTAAGGATCACTCACTGTGTAACTGTACAGAGACACTGTTTATTCAGCAGGGTAAGGATCACTCAATGTGTAACTACAGAATCACTGTTTAGTCAGCAGCGTAAGGGTCACTCACTGTGTAACTGTACAGAGTCACTGTTTATTCAGCAGGGTAAGGATCACTCACTGTGTAACTGTACAGAGTCACTGTTTATTCAGGGTAAGGATCACTCACTGTGTAACTGTACAGAGTCACCGTTTTTTCAGGGTAAGGATCACTCACTGTGTAACTGTACAGAGTCACTGTTTATTCAGCAGGGTAAGGATCACTCACTGTGTAACTGTACAGAGTCACTGTTTATTCAGCAGGGTAAGGATCACTCACTGTGTAACTGTACAGAGTCACTGTGTATTCAGCAGGGTAAGGATCACTCACTGTGTAACTGTACAGAGTCACTGTTTATTCAGCAGGGTAAGGATCACTCACTGTGTAACTGTACAGAGTCACTGTGTATTCAGCAGGGTAAGGATCACTCACTGTGTAACTGTACAGAGTCACTGTTTATTCAGCAGGGTAAGGATCACTCACTGTGTAACTGTACAGAGTCACTGTGTATTCAGCAGGGTAAGGATCACTCACTGTGTAACTGTACAGAGTCACTGTTTATTCAGGGTAAGGATCACTCACTGTGTAACTGTACAGAGTCACTGTTTATTCAGGGTAAGGGTCACTCACTGTGTAACTGTACAGAGTCACTGTTTATTCAGGGTAAGGATCACTCACTGTGTAACTGTACAGAGTCACTGTTTATTCAGCAGGGTAAGGATCACACACTGTGTAACTGTACAGAGTCACTGTTTATTCAGGGTAAGGATCACTCACTGTGTAACTGTACAGAGTCACTGTTTATTCAGGGTAAGGATCACTCACTGTGTAACTGTAGAGTCACTGTTTATTCTGGGTAAGGGTCACTCACTGTGTAACTGTACAGAGTCACTGTTTATTCAGGGTAAGGATCACTCACTGTGTAACTGTACAGAGTCACTGTTTATTCAGACTAAGGGTCACTCACTGTGTAACTGTACAGAGTCACTGTTTATTCAGGGTAAGGATCACTCACTGTGTAACTGTACAGAGTCACTGTTTATTCAGACTAAGGGTCACTCACTGTGTAACTGTACAGAGTCACTGTTTAGTCAGGGTAAGAATCACACTGTGTAACTGGAAAAAAAAAAGTCTCACAACACCAGGTTAAAGTCAACAGGTTTATTTGGTAGCACAAGCTTTCGGAATCTCGCTCCTTCTTCAGGTGAGTGAGGAGTTGTGTTCACAAACAGGGCGTATACAGACACAGACTCAATTTACAAGATAATGATTGGAATGCGAGTCTTTACAGGTAATCAAGTCTTAAAGGTACAGACAATGTAAGTGGAGAGAGGGCCAAGCACAGGTTAGAGAGGTGTGTATTTTAGTGAGATTTTGCAAGCCCAGGCAAGTCGTGGGGGTTACAGATAGTGTGACATGACCCCAAGATCCCGGTTGAGGCCGTCCTCATGTGTGCGGAACTTGGCCATCAGTTTCTGCTCAGCGATTCTGTGTTGTCGTGTGTCGTGAAGGCCGCCTTGGAGAACGCTTACTCGAAGATCAGAGGCTGAATGCCCGTGACTGCTGAAGTATTTCCCGACTGGAAGGGAACACTCCTGCCTGGTGATTATCGAGTGGTGTTCATCCATCCGTTATCGTAGTGATTGCATGGTCTCCCCAATGCACCAGGCCTCGGGACATCCTTTCCTGCAGCGTATCAGGTAGACAACGTTGGCCAAGTCACAAGTGTATGTACCGTGTACCTGGTGGATGGTGTTCTCGCGTGAGATGATGGCATCCGTGTCGATGATCCGGCATGTCTTGCAGAGGTTGCTGTGGCAGGGTTGTGTGGTGTCGTGGTCACTGTTCTCCTGAAGGCTGGGTAGTTTGCTGTGGACAATGGTCTGTTTGAGGTTGTGTGGTTGTATGAAGGCAAGAAGTGGGGGTGTGGGGATGGCCTTGGCAAGATGTTTGTCTTCATCGATGACATGTTGAAGGCTCCGGAGAAGATGCCGTAGCTTCTCCGCTCCGGGGAAGTACTGGATGACAAAGGGTACTCTGTCCACCGTGTCCCGTGTTTGTCTTCTGAGGAGGTTGCCGCGGTTTTTCACTGTGGCACATCGGAACTGTCGATCGATGAGTCGAGCGCCATATCCTGTCCTTATGACGGCATCTTTCAGTGTCTGTAGGTATCTGTTGTGATCCTCCTCATTTGATCAGATCCTGTGTTCGGAAGGCTTGACTGTAGAGGATGGCTTCTTGAACGTGTTTAGAGTGGAAGCTGGAGAAGTGGAGCATCGTGAGGTTATCCGTGGGCTTGCGGTACAGTAAAGCGCTGAGGTGACCGTCCTTGATGGAGTTGCGTGTGTCCAAGAATGCAACCGATTCCGGAGAGTAGTCCATGGTGAGTCTGATGGTGGGATGGAACTTGTTGATGTCATCATATAGTTGTTTCAGTGATTGTTCACCATGAGTTCAAAGGGAGAAAATGTCAACGATGTATCTAGTGTATAGCATCGGTTGAAGGTCCTGTGGGATGAAGAGATCTTGTTTGAACCTGTGCATGAAGATGTTGGCATATTGAGGTGCGTATTTGGTCCCCATGGCTGTTCCATGTGTTTGGATGAAGAACTGGTTGTTGAAAGTGAAGACATTGTGGTCCAGGATGAAGCGGATGAGTTGCTGAATTGCAGCTGGAGTTGGACTTTAACCTGGTGCCGTGAGACTTCTTACTGTGTTTACCCCAGTCCAACGCCGGCGTCTCCACATCATAACTGTACAGAGTCACTGTTTATTCAGCAGGGTAAGGATCACTCACTGTGTAACTGTACAGAGTCACTGTTTATTCAGGGTAAGGATCATTCACTGTGTAACTGTACAGAGTCACTGTTTATTCAGGGTAAGGATCACTCACTGTGTAACTGTACAGAGTCACTGTTTATTCAGGGTAAGGATCACTCACTGTGTAACTGTACAGAGTCACTGTTTATTCAGGGTAAGGATCACTCACTGTGTAACTGTACAGAGTCACTGTTTATTCAGCAGGGTAAGGGTCACTCACTGTGTAACTGTACAGAGTCACTGTTTAGTCAGGGTAACACAGTCACACTGTGTAACTGTAGAGAAAGAAGTCTCACAACACCAGGTTAAAGTCAACAGGTTTATTTGGTAGCACAAGCTTTCGGAATCTCGCTCCTTCTTCAGGTGAGTGAGGAGTTGTGTTCACAAACAGGGCGTATACAGACACAGACTCAATTTACAAGATAATGATTGGAATGCGAGTCTTTACAGGTAATCAAGTCTTAAAGGTACAGACAATGTGAGTGGAGAGAGGACCAAGCACAGGTTAGAGAGGTGTGTATTTTAGTGAGATTTTGCAAGCCCAGGCAAGTCGTGGGGGTGACAGATAGTGTGACATGAACCCAAGATCCCGGTTGAGGCCGTCCTCTTGTGTGCGGAACTTGGCTATCAGTTTCTGCTCAGCGACTCTGCGCTGTCGTGTCTCGTGAAGGTCGCCTTGGAGAACGCTTACCCGAAGATCAGAGGCTGAATGCCTGTGACCGCTGAAGTGTTTCCCGACAGGAACACTCCTGCCTGGTGATTATCGAGTGGTGTTAATTCATCCGTTGTTGTAGCGTCTGCATGGTCTCCCCAATGTACCATGCCTTGGGACATCCTTTCCTACAGCATATCAGGTAGACAACGTTGGCCAAGTCACAAGAGTATGTACCGTGTACCTGGTGGATGGTGTTCTCATGTGAGATGATGGCATCTGTGTCGATGATCCGGCACGTCTTGCAGAGGTTGCTGTGGCAGGGTTGTGTGGTGTCGTGGTCACTGTCCTCCTGAAGGCTGGGTAGTTTGCTGCGGGCAATGGTCTGTTTGAGGTTGTGCGGTTGTTTGAAAGCAAGAAGTGGGGGTGTGGGGATGGCCTTGGCGAGATGTTCGTCTTCATTGATGACATATTGAAGGCTCTGGAGACTATGTCATAGCTTCTCCGCACCAGGGAAGTACTGGACGACGAAGGGTACTCTGTCCGCCGTGTCCCGTGTTTGGCCTTCTGAGGAGGTCGGTGCGGTTTTTCGCTGTGGCGCGTCGGAACTGTCGATCGATGAGTCAAGCGCCATATCCTGTCCTTATGACGGCATCTTTCAGCGTCTGTAGGTATCTGTTGCGATTCTCCTCATTTGATCAGATCCTGTGTTCGGAAGGCTTGACTGTAGAGGATGGCTTCTTTAACGTGTTTAGAGTGGAAGCTGGAGAAGTGGAGCATCGTGAGGTTATCCGTGGGCTTGCGGTACAGTGAAACGCTGAGGTGACCGTCCTCGATGGAGATGCGTGTGTCCAAGAATGCATCCGATTCCGGAGAGTCGTCCATGGTGAGTCTGATGGTGGGATGGAACTTGTTGATGTCATCACATAGTTGTTGCAATGATTGTTCACCATGAGTTCAAAGGAAGAAAATGTCATCGATGTATCTAGTGTATAGTATTGGTTGAAGGTCCTGTGGGGTGAAGAGATCTTGTTCGAACCTGTGCATGAAGATGTTGGCATATTGAGGTGCGAATTTGGTCCCCATGGCTGTTCCATGTGTTTGGATGAAGAACTGGTTGTTGAAAGTGAAGACGTTGTTGTCCAGGATGAAGCGGATGAGTTGCAGAATTGCAGCAGGAGTTGGACTTTAACCTGGTGTCGTGAGACTTCTTACTGTGTTTACCCCAGTCCAACGCCGGCACCTCCACATCATAACTGTACAGAGTCACTGTTTATTCAGGGTAAGGAAACTCACTGTGTAACTGTACAGGGTTACTGTTTATTCAGCAGGGTAAGGATCACTCACTGTGTAACTGTACAGGGTTACTGTTTATTCAGCAGGGTAAGGATCACTCACTGTGTAACTGTACATACAGAGTCACTGTTTATTCAGGGTAAGGAAACTCACTGTGTAACTGTACAGGGTTACTGTTTATTCAGCAGGGTAAGGATCACTCACTGTGTAACTGTACAGAGACACTGTTTATTCAGCAGGGTAAGGATTACTCACTGTGTAACTGTACAGAGTCACTGTTTATTCAGGGTAAGGATCACTCACTGTGTAACTGTACAGAGTCACTGTTTATTCAGCAGGGTAAGGGTCACCCTAACTGTACAGATGATGTGGAGATGCCGGCGTTGGACTGGGGTAAACACAGTAAGAAGTCTAACAACACCAGGTTAAAGTCCAACAGGTTTATTTGGTAGCAAACGCCACTAGCTTTCGGAGCGCTGCTCCTTCGTCAGGTGAGTGGGAGTTCTGTTCACAAAGCCCTGTTTGTGAAAAGAACTCCCACTCACCTGACGAAGGAGCAGCGCTCCGAAAGCTAGTGGCGTTTGCTACCAAATAAACCTGTTGGACTTTAACCTGGTGTTGTTAGACTCCTAACTGTACAGAGTCACTGTTTATTCAGCAGGGTAAGGGCTAAGAAACTTTGTTCCTTATGTAGTTTTGATGTTCAACAATGGAATTGACCTCATGTCCTTTTATAGATTTAAAAGCTGTTCTGGGATTTAGTCGAAGGAGTGTTGGGTGATTTCAAAGGCCTCGCGCCCCTGCACATCCTGTTTGACAGGTTAGGGACACAAAGCATCAGTGCAGCTTCATCTTGTCCTGACATATCAAATTAACGAGCCTTTGGCTATTTATGTTGCTTGTTACTTTGAACTGTGATGCTCGAAGCAGAGGTCAGAGTTGAATGAGCAATCAGTGTTGGGGCTTCTGTATAATTGTCAGATTGCGTGCACTGGGTTTAATTGGTTAATTAAATACCTCTTTCAGTGTTCAGCTATTATTCTCGGAAATTGCGCATATTTTTCTGTCCAGGATTGGATTAATGAATACCTTCCTTACATAGAATATGTTTCCAAAGCCCTCTGCATAGTGAGGACAGGTTGATGAATGGAAACAGCTGGAAACGTGAATCTGGTTGGAGAGTTTGATAACTCTACAGTAGCTCTGGGGAGGGGCAGGAGTTTCAGGATGTCCAGACTGTCAGAATGTGATCTGGTTCTGGTCAACAACGCTCAACATCAGCAGCTGAGGGATAAATTGTCAGATTGTGCTAGGTTTGTGCAGCATTTCAGTTTCCTCTGCTCTGAGTTATAGATCAACTCAGTAAATATATAGAAAAGGTCAGTGATCTGGAATGGTAATTCGGGTTCTCTCTCCACAGATGCGACCCGACCTGCTGAGTATATCAATGGCAAAGGAATATGTAAATGTGAGGTAATGTGTCTTAGTAGAGGGGATAAGGAAGCAACTTCCTGAATGGGTGAGTCTAAACCATCTACCAGGTACACGGTACCTACTCTTGCAACTCGGCCAACGTTGTCTACCTGATACGCTGCAGGAAAGGATGTCCCGAGGCATGGTACATTGGGGAAACCATGCAGACGCTACGACAACAGATGAATGAACACCGCTCGACAATCACCAGGCAAGACTGTTCTCTTCCTGTGGGGGAGCACTTCAGCAGTCACGGGCATTCAGCCTTGGATCTTCAGGTAAGCGTTCTCCAAGGCGGCCTTCACGACACACGACAGCGCAGAGTCGCTGAGCAGAAACTGATAGCCAAGTTCCGCACACACGAGGACGGCCTCAACCAGGATGTTGGATTTATGTCACATTATCAGTAACCCCCACAGCTTTCCCCCTGATCTTGCAGAATCTCACTAGCTGTTCTGTCTGGAGACAATACACATCTCTTTAACCTGTGTTTAATGTTCCCTCCACCCACATTGTGTGTACATTTAAGACCTGGCTGGCTGTAGGATTCACATTCTAATCAGTATTCTGCAACTTGATTCTGTCTGTTTGCACTGTTTGAGAGCAGATTTCCACTCCATCTGACGAAGGAGCAGTGCTCCGAAAGCTTATGGTATTTGCTACCAAATAAACCTGTTGGACTTTAACCTGGTGTTGTGAGACTTCTTACTGAGTCTAAACGGGGCAGAGAAATCCAGGGTTGCAGAGAGGTCAACAAAGCAGCACAAGATTTCTGATTCATCTATTAGCCAGAGCCCAGATTACAAATTCGCCACCCGCAACCCCCTTCCACCCGCACCAGCCTCTGGCCCAGGGTGGAAGTGTGTTTGCATTGTTGTTGGTTGCTGTTGAGAGCTGTCTTGTGAGGTGACAGAATCCAGGATATTATTGATTTGATTTATTGTCACATGTATTAGTGTACAGTGAAAAGCATTGTTTCTTGCACGTTACATAAAGCATACAGTACATAGAGAAGGAAAGGAGAGAGTGCAGAATGTAGTGTTACAGTCATAGCTAGGGTGTAGAGAAAGATCAACTTAGTGTGAGGTAGGTCCATTCAAAAGTCTGACGGCAGCAGGGAAGAAGTTATTTTTGAGTCGGTTGGTACGTGACCTCAGACTTTCATATCTTTTTCCCGACGGAAGAAGGTGGAGGAGAGAATATCCGGGGTGTGTGGGGTCCTTGATTATCCTGGCTTCTTTTCCAAGGCAGCGGGAAGTCAATGGATGGGAGGCTGATTTGCATGATGGACTGGGCTTCGTTCACGACCCTGTGTACTTTCTTGCGGTCTTGGGCAGAGCAGGAGCCAGACCAAGCTGTGATACAACCAGAAAGGATGCTTTCTATGGTGCATCTGGTGAGAGTCGTAGTGGACACATCAAATTTCCTTAGCCTTCTGAGAAAGTAGAGGCATTGGTGGATATTCTAATCCGATTCAGGATTCATTCTGATATCGACACAGACAAGAAACCACTGCGGAAGGTTAAAGTTCAACAACAGTTTATTTAACTTTTCCCTTCCATAATACAAAAACAAAAATGGTTGGGAATTCCATAGAAGGAAGGAAATGCGGAATCAGGGAATGGTTATACAGTCGGACAACACACACAGCTCCCAAACCAGCTCCATTGTTGGGTTAATCGCTCTCAGTCAGGATGGGGCCTTTACAATTGACAGACCTTTGTAATCTTCACAATTAGCAAGGTGAGAAATTAGCTGGGATCCCGTTCCTGAATCCAGCACATAACCCCACCCCCACCAAGTAACCACACCACACAAGAACAGGTTGAGCTCAACTGCGATGCTGACCGCAGTCAAATAGCTGTGCAACACCCTCCTGTATAGACTTGCATGAAGAATGAGCTCTGAGGATGAGGAGTCACAAGGCATTGTACAGGAACTGATTAACCTGGACAGTCTGCAGTCTCCTCTCACAGACTGTGACCACTGATCAGATTAAATACACTGAATTCAGCAAAGACCCAGTTCTATTCCCATTATGTGGCCTGATAAATGAGCCTCTCCATTAAGACACCGAGTCAATGCCCCCCACAGATCAACAGAAGGGGAATGTTAAAAATTAATAATGTCCACTGAGAAATCTAAATACATCTCCACTACATCCCGAAGATTTTCCAACAGAGAGCTTAAGTACAGGTAATTTCAGTTCTATTAAATAAAATGTCTGATGTTAATGTGTCTGTTTTAAAGTATTCTGATATTAGATTTCCCAGTGAGTGTGGCACTTAAATCAGAAAGTTCCAAGATCTCATCCCAGGTTTTCGTACCGAATTTGCCAAGTTCTGCCATGTTGGCATCTTTGGCTCCAGCCTGGTGTCGGGGCAGAGGTCCCACTCTTGGCCACAACCCCGGAAACTCTGCCCTTGTGTCAAGTGCGTGTCAGTCGGGAACAGGATCCAACATGGATGTGCTGGCCCCTCCCCCACATTCAAGCACCCTCCTTACACAGAAAAATTGCCATTTGAGTAACGTGCCAAGTGGCTGAACTTTACCCTGGCAAAGGTCATCGTCTCCAGGGAGACGGCTTTGAAAAGGAAAATGGTTTCTCCCCAGTGTGTCCTCAAATCTGGGATCGACCTGGGTCGGGCTGTGGGCCAAAGCTCCCAACATCAGAACCTGCTCAATGCCCAGAGATGACATTGGCCAACCTCGCTAAGGGCGACAGGGAACATGGAATTCCCCAGAAAATACTGGAGGCATGGAAAAGGTTCCTTGGATTTTCTCCTCCATATCCCAGGAACGGCCTCACCGTCTCCCAAACACTTGCCGATAGTAATCAAACTGCTTCTGCAGGTCACAGGAGCCAGTGCCTTTCACATGGAGTGTGATGGAATGTAATCACACCCACTGAAACCAGGGATTAGGTAACCGGGATTAGTCAAACACGGGATGTGGGCGTCTCTGGCAATGTCAGCATTTACTGCCCAATCCTAACTACCCTTGAAATGGAGGTGACAAATCATCTTCTTGAATACAACTGGATATCTTCAAGGTCATTTCAGAATTGACTATACTGGGGTAGATCTGGAGTGTTGGCCAGGCCAGGTAAGGATGGCAGATTTCCTTCCCACAAGGACATTAGAGAAATGGATAGTTTGTCACAAGAATCTGATAGCTTCTAGCCGGTGACATCAATAGGAACTGTTTAATTCCAAATTGATTTAATTAATCAGCCCCAGTGATGGGATTTGAACTCCTATCTCTGGGTCATCAGTTGAGGTGTCTGCATTGCTAGTCCAGTAACATACTGCAATGCTACACTACCCTTGGGGATAAACACAGCAAAACCACAGTGGCAGACAGTTAATGGTTTATAATGGAGACATGCATTGCTTAGATCCCCCGCAATATGATGTGGATTTCTGATGACGACCACAGGAACAGTTATCTCACAGGACAATGTCAATGATAAATGTGACCAGGATCCTGGATCTAACCAAGCACTTTCCACCTGGAGAGACCAGGGTGCATCAAACTCACCTTCTGTAATCCAGATGGTCACATAATGTTGACTGATCAGAGTGATCAATCACTATCAATGGATCGACAACAGATCCAGACGTGACAGGAGGGAATCTCCCAGTGCTGGGAGCTTTAGCAACCAAAGTCACCTCTTCCTCCCGAAGCATTTCCATTATTCTGTTCTGATTAAAGTACTTTAGCCAGAGGAACAGGGGAGAGAGATGGATGTGAAAATGAAACAGACTGCAAAAATGGGGGAGTGACAGTGTAAGAATAACCTGCTCAGTGACGCCCAGTTTGGGTTTTGCCAGGGTCACTCAGCTCCTGACTTCATTACAGCCTTGGTTCAAACATGGACAAAAGGGCTGAACTCCAGAGGTGAGGTGAGAATGACAGCCCTTGACATCAAGGCAGCATTTGACCGAGCGTGGCATCAAGGAGCCCGAGCGAAACTGCAGTCGATGGGAATCAGTGGGGAAACTCTCCGCTGGTTGGAGTCATACCCGGCACAAAGGAAGATGGTTGTGGGGGTTGGAGGTCAATCATCTCAGCTCCAGGACATCACTGCAGGAGTCCCTCAGGGTCAGTGTCCGAGACCCAACCATCTTCAGCTGCTTCATCAATCACCTTCCTTCATAAGGTCAGAAGTGGGGATGTTCGCTGATGATTGTACAATGTTCAGCACCATTCGCAACTCCTCAGATACTGAAACAGTCCATGTCCAAATCTTGCTTGATATCCAGACTTGGGCTGGAAAGTGGCAAGTATGTGCCACACTAGAAATCATAGAATCCCTACAGTACAGAAAGAGGCCATTCAGCCCATCGAGTCTGCACCGACCACAATCCCACCCAGGCCCTACCCCCAAATCCCTACATATTTACCCACTAATCCCTCTAACCTACGCATCTCAGGACACTAAGGGCAATTTTTAGCATGGCCAATCAACCTAACCCGCACATCTTTGGACTGTGGGAGGAAACCGGAGCACCCGGAGGAAACCCACGCAGACACGAGGAGAATGTGCAAACTCCACACAGACAGTGACCCAAGCCGGGAATCGAACCCAGGTCCCTGGAACTGTGAAGCAGCAGTGCTAACCACTGTGCTACCGTGCCGCCCATTATGATTACCTAGTGCCAGGTAATCATAATGTCTGAATCTAATGAACTTCCCATAACATTCAATGGCATTCCCATCCCTGAAATCCCCACTATCAACATCCTGGGGGTTAACACTGACCAGAAACTCAACTGGACCAACCATATAAATACAGTGGCTCCAAGAGCAGGTCAGAAGCTGGGAATTCTGTGGTGAGTAACTCACCTCCCGACTCCCCAAAGCCTGTCCACAACCTACTAGACTCAAATCAGGAGCGCGATGGAATACTCTCTACTTGTCTGGATGAGTGCAGCTCCAACAATCCTCAAGAAGCTTGACACCATCCAGAACAAAGCAGCCTTGCTTCCACAAACATTAACAACCTCCACCACTGACACACAGTGGCAGCCATGTGTACTGCAAAATCACACTAAGGCTCCTTTGACAGCACTTTGCAAACTCATGACCACTAACATCTGAAAGGACAAGAGCAGCAAGATACCTGGGGACACCACCACATGCAAGTTCTCCTCCGAGTCACTCAACATCCGGACTTGGAAATATATCGCCGATCCTTCACTGGCGCTGGGTCCAAATCCTGGAACTCCCTCCCAAACAGCATGGACAGAGATGTAGGTAACATACCTACACCACATGGACAGGAGCTGTTCAGGAAGGCAGCTCACCACCACCTTCTCAAGAGGGAATTAGGGATGGACAGTAAACGCTGGGCTCGTCAGTGACACCAACATCCCATGAACAAAGAAATTTAAAATGTTTTAAAAAGTTAGTGATTTGCGGTTTCAGGCACTTCAACACAAAATCAAGGCTGACACTCCCAATATGGTACTGAGGGAGTGCCGCACTGTCAGAGGGTCAGTACTGAGGGAGTGCTGCACTGTCAGAGGGTCAGTACTGAGGGAGTGCGGCACTGTCAGAGGGTCAGCACTGAGGGAGTGCCGCACTGTCAGAGGGACAGTACTGAGGGAGTGCCGCACTGTCAGAGGTTCAGCACTGAGGGAGTGCCGCACTGTCAGAGGTTCAGCACTGAGGGAGTGCCGCACTGTCAGAGGTTCAGCGCTGAGGGAGTGCCGCACTGTCAGAGGGTCAGCGCTGAGGGAGTGCCGCACTGTCAGAGGTTCAGCACTGAGGGAGTGCCGCACTGTCAGAGCGTCAGTACTGAGGGAGTGCCGCACTGTCAGAGGGTCAGTACTGAGGGAGTGCTGCATTGTCAGAGCGTCAGTACTGAGGGAGCACCGCACTGTCAGAGGTTCAGCACTGAGGGAGTGCCGCACTGTCAGAGCGTCAGTACTGAGGGAGTGCCGCACTGTCAGAGGGTCAGTACTGAGGGAGTGCTGCACTGTCAGAGCGTCAGCGCTGAGGGAATGTTGCACTGTCAGAGGATCAGCGCTGAGGGAGTGCTGCACTGTCAGAGGGTCAGTGCTGAGGGAGTGCTGCACTGTCAGGGGGTCAATGCTGAGGGAATGTTGCACTGTCAGAGGGTGAGCGCTGAGGGAGTGCTGCACTGTCAGCGGGTCAATGCTGAGGGAGTGCGGCACTGTCAGAGGGTCAGCACTGAGGGAGTGCCGCACTGTCAGAGGGACAGTACTGAGGGAGTGCCGCACTGTCAGAGGTTCAGCACTGAGGGAGTGCCGCACTGTCAGAGGTTCAGCACTGAGGGAGTGCCGCACTGTCAGAGGTTCAGCGCTGAGGGAGTGCCGCACTGTCAGAGGGTCAGCACTGAGGGAGTGCCGCACTGTCAGAGGTTCAGCACTGAGGGAGTGCCGCACTGTCAGAGCGTCAGTACTGAGGGAGTGCCGCACTGTCAGAGGGTCAGTACTGAGGGAGTGCTGCATTGTCAGAGCGTCAGTACTGAGGGAGCACCGCACTGTCAGAGGTTCAGCACTGAGGGAGTGCCGCACTGTCAGAGCGTCAGTACTGAGGGAGTGCCGCACTGTCAGAGGGTCAGTACTGAGGGAGTGCTGCACTGTCAGAGCGTCAGCGCTGAGGGAATGTTGCACTGTCAGAGGATCAGCGCTGAGGGAGTGCTGCACTGTCAGAGGGTCAGTGCTGAGGGAGTGCTGCACTGTCAGGGGGTCAATGCTGAGGGAATGTTGCACTGTCAGAGGGTGAGCGCTGAGGGAGTGCCGCACTGAGGGAGTGCCGCACTGTCAAGAGGGTCAGCGCTGAGGGAGTGCCGCACTGTCAGAGGGTCAGTGCTGAGGGAGTGCCGCACTGAGGGAGTGCCGCACTGTCAGAGGGTCAGCACTGAGGGAGTGCCGCACTGTCAGAGGGTCAGTGCTGAGGGAGTGCCGCACTGTCAGAGGGTCAGTGCTGAGGGAGTGTCACACTGTCAGAGGGTCAGTGCTGAGGGAGTGCCGCACTCGCAAGAGGGTCAGCGCTGAGGGAGTGCCGCACTGTCAGAGGGTCAGTGCTGAGGGAGTGCCGCACTGTCAGAGGGTCAGTACTGAGGGAATGCCGCACTGTCAGAGGCTCAGTACTGAGGGAGTGCCGCACTGTCAGAGGCTCAGTACTGAGGGAGTGCCGCACTGTCAGAGGCTCAGTACTGAGGGAGTGCCGCACTGTCAGAGGGTCAGTACTGAGGGAGTGCCACACTGTCAGAGGGTCAGTACTGAGGAATGCCGCACTGTCAGAGGGTCAGTACTGAGGGAATGCCGCACTGTCAGAGGGTCAGTACTGAGGGAGTGCTACATTGTTGGAGCTTCTGCCTTTCAGATTAAATGTGTAACTAAAGCTGTCTCAGGTTGATCTTTCTGAAGATCTCGGTCGAACCTGCCCCCACAGTCCACTCAGGAAGTTTAAACTGGTTCATTGAAATTTGATTGCAAAGCACTTTGGGGTTTGCTGAGGTTATGAAAGATATTAAATACCAGCTCTTACGAAGGGTCATCCAGACTCGAAACGTTGGCTCTATTCTCTCTCCACAGGTGCTGTCAGACCTGCTGAGATTTTCCACCATTTTCTGTAACTGTTGTGTTATATAAATACCAGTTCAGATTTTCGTCCTTGTATAATACCCTGAGAATAATGTCACAGTACCACTAGACTAATAATAATTTACTCACTAATGTTGTGACAGCAATAGTGTAATAGCTGTAATAATATCCCAGTGATAGCATTGCAGACACACAGCAGTCTGTCAGTAATAATGACATTATACAGTGCTGACAAACACTGGCTCCAGCAGTAACCACCACAGTCCATGAACCCAAATTTTTACAAAGGAAATGAAGGTGACTGAGTGCCAGGTAGAGAGACAGAGAGAGTTTAATAAAGAAAGACAGATTGAAAGAAAAAAGCCATCAAGAGAGAAAGAGGAAATTGCTCACCGGCCTACATTCGTTGTAGTTAACCAAGAACTCGATTTAAAAATTCTCATCCTTGTTTTCAATCTCTCTTGGCCTGATCTGGTCTCTCCCTATTTCTGCAATCTCCCCACAACCCTCCAACACATCTGCACTCCTCCAATTCTGGCCCCTCGAGCATCGGTGATTTGAATTGCTCCATTCTCAGTGGCAGTACCTTCAGCTGCTAAGGCCCAAACTCTAGAATTCTCTGCCTAAACTTCCCCAACTCCATTTCCCCCTTAAGACATTCCTTAAAACCCTATTGGTCAAACTGACCGAATATCTCTTTATGGGTTTGGTGTCAAATTTTATTTGATAATGCGAGATAGTGTGACAGAGGGCAAATGATTCAGAGCAAAAGAGGGACAGAGTAAGAGAGAGAGAGAGAAGGAACAAAAACAGAGCAAGTGAGTCTTTGTCTAAGTTCCCGGCAGTTTGAGAACTTCAGAATGAATTAAATTAAAAGTTGAATGGGGAGGAAAGCCAAGGGACCCAGTGAATGATGGGACAACTGGTAGCTCATTTATAAATATGTACATTGGGCTACCAAGGTGGCTAAATGAGTGACTGCAACAGCCAGAGAGATACTGAATTACACAGAGCACAACATTCTCAGGTTCCAGCTCTGACCTCTGCTAAATTAACCAAGTTTTAATTTGGACAGGCAGAGGTGGGAAGAAAATCAGTCAGGGTGCTTACACCGATTGTTACACATGGCGACATGCACACACAGGGACCACAGGTGAGGAGCTGTGAACATTGGGAGGCCATTCAACCTTTTTGGCTGCCACTTAACCCCATCCACATCAAAACTGGCTCATCGGCAAAGCCTTTCACAGGCGAATAGCTTGCCAATGCTCTCAGGCCACACACGACGGGCTATCGCTTTGATGATGTGCCAGAAGATTCTCCTTCTCATGGAATCCAAAGGACAGCAACAGTTCCCAAAATATCAGGAACTGGGATGAGGGCTGCACACCCAGTGTTTAGCAATAAATATTCTTGCACGTAGGACTAAGCAGAGGCAACAGACAATTCATTCGAGGGAAGATTTAATCAAACAACGCTGGCTCCCTCAGACTCCTTGCCAACATTCAGGTGCTGCTGCTGAACTGACTCTCCCACCACTCACAGGACAGTCACAAAATTCCAATTCTTCCCAGCTTCCCTTTTCTCCCCTGGTTACAGAAACTCGACAGCCCATCCCATCCTTTCTGCAAAGTAATGGCTTGTGCGGGGAAGGACAGGAAGTAATGAAAAACTTCCCGGTCAACAGGAAGGCCAACTGATTTGACCCTTGTTTATTTTATTTATTAGTCACAAGTATGCTTACATTAACACTGCAATGAAGTTACTGTGAAAATCTCCTCCGGCGCCTGTTGGGGTACACGGAGGGAGAACTTAGCATGGCCAATCCACCTAACCAGCACGTCTTTCGGACTGTGGGAGGAAACCGGAGCGCCCGGAGGAAACCCACGCAGACACGGGGAGAACGTGCAGACTCCACACAGACAGTGACCCAAGCCGGGAATCGAACCCGGGCCCTGGCGCTGTGAAGCAGCAGTGCTAACCACTGTGTCGTGCTGCTTAGTTGAGATGAAATGAAGCAAAGAGAATCCCTGTGGAGTTTGATTCCTCACCCAACACAAAATTTATTCTCCAGCCCTATCGCAGAATGATATACTCATTCTAACAAATATTTCTGTATCCATCCCCGTAGAATCCACTAGTTTAAACCCATCACCCAAGATCTAATGGATCCTCCCTTCTCTCAAACAGCTCCAACCCAGGAATCCTGTCACGTCCAAGAGACTCAACTCGGATCCCATCCTCTAGCCTCACTCTGTATCACCAAAGGTCAAACAAGGAACCTCCAGAACTGGATCCAAGTCACTGAGAGCAACTGGTTAGGTCAGCTCAAGTCAAGTCAGGGAACAACAAGGTCCAAAGGGATTGGAAACCATCCCAGGATCCTGCAAACTCCTCTGTTAGGACTCGAGATAGAGAGTCAGGAATTTGGGATCCAAGGCTGCCGGATTTTATTGTGGTGTCTGAAGATTTTTCAATCTCTGCTTAGATTCTAGAAAGTGAAACCTGGGGATTCTGTGACTGGGAGACAGACCTGAATAAGACAGGAGGGTTTAGGGGAAATCATGTCAACATTACTCAGCTTGTGTTGTGAACTGTGAACAAACGAGGGCAGGACTGTCTGTTTAATCTGGGAAACGGAAAGTTCTAGATAAGGGTTTTACTCAGATCCACTTTCACGGGCAGCGGCCCCACATCCTCCTCCTGCTCCCTCAATGACACGGTGATGAGGGGAGTCAATCCACAGGATGGGCCCTTCGCCTCACCCTCCTGATCATCATTAATGCTCAGAGGCTGCAAGTCAATAAGAGAGAGAGACAGACAATACTCAGAGGAAGAAAAATTACAATATCCCATCAAACACTCCCAGGACAGGTACAGCACGGGGTGAGATACAGAGTAAAGCTCCCTCTACACTGTCCCCATCAAACATTCCCAGGACAGGTACAGCACGGGGTTAGATACAGAGTGAAGTTCCCTCTACACTGTCCCCATCAAACACTCCCAGGACAGGTACAGCACGGGGTTAGATACAGAGTGAAGTTCCCTCTACACTGTCCCCATCAAACACTCCCAGGACAGGTACAGCACGGGGTTAGATACAGAGTAAAGCTCCCTCTACACTGTCTCCATCAAACACTCCCAGGACAGGTACAGCACGGGGTTAGATACAGAGTAAAGCTCCCTCTACACTGTCCCCATCAAACATTCCCAGGACAGGTACAGCACGGGGTTAGATACAGAGTAAAGCTCCCTCTACACTGTCCCAGTCAAACACTCCCAGATCAGATATTGCATGGGGTTAGATGCAGAGTAAAGCTCCCTCTACATTGTCCCCATCAAACACGATGTGGAGATGCCGGCGTTGGACTGGGGTAAACACAGTAAGAAGTTTAACAACACCAGGTTAAAGTCCAACAGGTTTATTTGGTAGCAAAAGCCACACAAGCTTTCGGAGCCTCAAGCCCCTTCTTCAGGTGAGTGGGAATTCTGTTCACAAACAGAGCTTATAAAGACACAGACGCATTCCAACCATTATTCATGTAAATTGAGTCTGTGTCTTTATAAGCTCTGTTTGTGAACAGAATTCCCACTCACCTGAAGAAGGGGCTTGAGGCTCCGAAAGCTTGTGTGGCTTTTGCTACCAAATAAACCTGTTGGACTTTAACCTGGTGTTGTTAAACTTCTTACCATCAAACACTCCCAGGACAGGTTTGGATTTGGCCTTGTTGTGTGAATTGATGGTTTGATGCAGGAAGATCCTGAAGTCCGACAGATGTTCAAATGGTTTTTACTTCAGTTTTATAAACTGAAACTAAGGTAATTGATGAACTTTAAAATAAATCCAGTTTCTCCCAGAACAGAAACGTGTAGGGTAAGGAATTCGACATAATGCACAACTCCCACCTCACTGGAGAAATCATAGAAATCATAGAAACCCTACAGTGCAGAAGGAGGCCATTCGGCCCATCGAGTCTGCACCGACCACAATCCCACCCAGGCCCTACCCCCACATATTTTTACCCGCTAATCCCTCTAACCTACACATCCCAGGACTTTAAGGGGCAATTTTTAACCTGGCCAATCAACCTAACCCGCACATCTTTGGACTGTGGGAGGAAACCGGAGCACCCGGAGGAAACCCACGCAGACACGAGGAGAATGTGCAAACTCCACACAGACAGTGACCCGAGCCGGGAATCGAACCCGGGACCCTGGAGCTGTGAAGCAGCAGTGCTAACCACTGTGCTACCGTGCCGCCCGAAATCTGCTGCCTTTCCATTTGGGACCGGGATTATAATGGTGCTATAGAGTGGCTGGATTTTCTGCGCAATCTGTTAAGTGTTTCATGGGGACAGGCCTGCCACTGGCTGCCGACTGGATCTCCTGTGCTGTGTTAATGGGATTTCCCATTAAATGCACGCTCCCTGCTGGGAAACCCACAGTGGGGGCGCGATGTCGCCAGGACCGGAAGATTGCATTGGCGTGAGTGACTGGAAAGTTCCGGCCAGAATCTGCAACAGATTCTTATGGCTGAGTGATTGAGGAAAGGCTGGACAGGCTGGAGCGCCATACTCCAACAGGAGTGGCTGCAGCAAGATCTTTAAAATGGTGAAAGGGTTTGTTCAGGTAAACATCGAGAATGATTATACCTTTAGGGCAAGACTAGAGTACCAGTCCTTCAATATAGGATAGTCACATCCCCCGGGGAGTGGGGAGAATGTGGGACTCACTCGCACAGGGGGCAGGGAGGACGTGGGACTCTCTCCTACGGATTGCGGGGAGAATGTGGGACTTGCTCCCATAGGGAGTGGGAGAACGTGGGTCTCACTCTCACAGGGAGTGGGGAGAATGTTGGATTTGCTCACACGGGGAGTGGGGAGAATGTGGGATTTGCTCACACGGGGAGTGGGGAGAATGTGGGACTCACTCGCACAGGGAGTGAGGAGAATGTGGGATCCACTCACACAGACTAGCTAGATGTGTTTAAGGGTGAAACTGGAGAAACATATGGAGACGAAAGGAATAATTGGGATACACTGATAGGGTGAGTTATGGAAGGATGAGAAGCAGCAGCAAAGACCTGATGGGCCGAATGGCCTGTTTCTGTGCTGTGAATTCGATGCCACTCACCTGCGACTTCACGTGTTGCTCTGGGGCAGTTACCAAACTGGCACAACTCAGCCACAACATCACCAGGATAGAGAGCACCAAGCAAGCTGCCAGAATCCACCGGGGAAGGCCTGAGCGTCTGAGAGAGGAAGACACAGGACAGGTCAGAAAGGCTATAACTAGGGTAACTGGCTTTCCAACCCACTTAAAGATCAGAGAGCAACAATCCACTATCGTCCACACACCACAGACACATCTCCCAGGTTCTGTTTTCCTAAGATGGCGCCAGAGCGAGGCGACTTCTTGCGAGTTGTACCCAGCATGTCTTCTAATTCTTTTACTCTCGCTCTATGCTTCTAAAACTTCATTACATTCTGCACTCTCACCTTTCCTTCTCTATGAACAGCATGCATTGTCTGTATAGCGCACAAGAAACAATACTTTTCACAGTATACTAATACATGTGACAATAATAAATCAAATCAAATCATTCTCAAGATAAACTCCACACTCGAGAGCGATAATCCAGCTGACATTACTCGTAAAACACTCAGAGTGCTGCACTGTCAGAGGGTCAGTGCTGAGAGAGTGCTGCACTGTCAGAGGGTCAGTGCTGAGGGAGTGCCGCACTGTCACAGGGTCAGTACTGAGGGAGTGCCGCACTGTCAGAGGGCCAGTGCTGAGGGAGTGCTGCACTGTCAGAGGGTCAGTACTGAGGGAGTGCTGCACTGTCAGAGGGCCAGTGCTGAGGGAGTGCCGCACTGTCAGAGGGTCAGTGCTGAGGGAGTGCCGCACTGTCAGAGGGTCAGTACTGAGGGAGTGCTGCGCTGTCAGAGGGCCAGTGCTGAGGGAGTGCCGCACTGTCAGAGGGTCAGTACTGAGGGAGTGCCGCACTGTCAGAGGGTCAGTACTGAGGGAGTGCCGCACTGTCAGAGGGTCAGTACTGAGGGAGTGCCGCACTGTCAGAGGGTCAGTATTGAGGGAGTGCTGCACTGTCAGAGGGTCAGTACTGAGGGAGTGCTGCACTGTCAGAGGGTCAGTACTGAGGGAGTGCTGCACTGTCAGAGGGCCAGTACTGAGGGAGTGCTGCACTGTCAGAGGGCCAGTACTGAGGGAGTGCTGCACTGTCAGAGGGTCAGTACTGAGGGAGTGCTGCACTGTCAGAGGGTCAGTACTGAGGGAGTGCCGCACTGTCAGAGGGCCAGTACTGAGGGAGTGCTGCACTGTCAGAGGGTCAGTACTGAGGGAGTGCTGCACTGGCAGAGGGTCAGTACTGAGGGAGTGCTGCACTGTCAGAGGATCAGTACTGAGGGAGTGCTGCACTGTCAGAGGGTCAGCACTGAGGGAGTGCTGCACTGTCAGAGGTTCAGTACTGAGGGAGTGCTGCACTGTCAGAGGGTCAGCACTGAGGGAGTGCTGCACTGTCAGAGGGCCAGTACTGAGGGAGTGCTGCACTGTCAGAGGGTCAGTACTGTGGGAGTGCTGCACTGTCAGAGGGTGAGTACTGAGGGAGTGTTGCACTGTCAGAGGGTGAGTACTGAGGGAGTGCTGCACTGTCAGAGGGTGAGTACTGAGGGAGTGCCGCACTGTCAGAGGGTGAGTACTGAAGGAGTGCTGCACTGTCAGAGGGTCAGTACTGAGGGAGTGCTGCACTGTCAGAGGGTCAGTACTGTGGGAGTGCCGCACTGTCAGAGGGCCAGTACTGAGGGAGTGCTGCACTGTCAGAGGATCAGTACTGAGGGAGTGCCGCACTGTCAGAGGGTGAGTACTGAGGGAGTGCTGCACTGTCAGAGGGTGAGTACTGAGGGAGTGCTGCACTGTCAGAGGGTCAGTACTGAGGGAGTGCCGCACTGTCAGAGGGTCAGTACTGTGGGAGTGCCGCACTGTCAGAGGGCCAGTACTGAGGGAGTGCTGCACTGTCAGAGGGCCAGTACTGTGGGAGTGCCGCACTGTCAGAAGGCCAGTACTGAGGGAGTGCCACACTGTCAGAGGGTCAGTACTGAGGGAGTGCTGCACTGTCAGAGGGCCAGTACTGAGGGAGTGCTGCACTGTCAGAGGGTCAGTACTGAGGGAGTGCCGCACTGTCAGAGGGTCAGCACTGAGGGAGTGCCGCACTGTCAGAGGGTCAGTGCTGAGGGAGTGCCGCACTGTCAGAGGGTCAGTGCTGAGGGAGTGCCGCACTGTCAGAGGGTCAGTACTGAGGGAGTGCTGCACTGTCAGAGGGTCAGTGCTGAGGGAGTGCTGCACTGTCAGAGGGTTAGTACTGAGGGAGTGCTGCACTGTCAGAGGGTCAGTGCTGAGGGAGTGCCGCACTGTCAGAGGGCCAGTACAGAGGGAGTGCCGCACTGTCAGAGGGCCAGTACTGAGGGAGTGCTGCATTGTCAGAGGGCCAGTACTGAGGGAGTGCTGCACTGTCAGAGGGTCAGTACTGAGGGAGTGCTGCACTGTCAGAGGGTCAGTACTGAGGGAGTGCTGCACTGTCAGAGGGTCAGTACTGAGGGAGTGCTGCATTGTCAGAGGGTCAGTACTGAGGGAGTGTTGCACTGTCAGATGGTCAGTATTGAGGGAGTGCCGCACTGTCAGGGGGTCAGTACTGAGGGAGTGCCGCACTGTCAGAGGGTCAGTATTGAGGGAATGCTGCACTGTCAGTTTGCCATCTTTTGGATTAATCTAAGGTACAGTCTGTACTCGGGTGGATATAAAGGTGCCGAGGGCAGAATTTGGATGTGAAGCAGGAGAGTTCTGTTGGTGTTGAAAGAAGCATCACTGGAATGGATTGGTACGTCATTCACCTCATTGCTCTTTGCTGATTCTGTATTCAAGATATTTCCGAAAGAATTCTCGGGTGACTCGCAAACTGGTCCACAGGAGCCGAATATCCGAGACCAATCGATGGGTTTTAGTGCAGGCGTGAGGATCAATGCTCCTCCCTTCATTGTCCAAATGGGCTGTGGCCATGTTGCTCTGTTCCCCACCAACTGGCCCACACACACTATTGACCAACTAACACCCTCTGTCTTGGAAAGAGATACAACCAGGTATCAATGCAGCCAGATCAAAATTCGGATAGTCGGAGCAGGCATGGCCTGGGTGTGGGGACAGAGTGTGCTCTCCACATTGGACAGATCCGCACGCTACCCTCGCGGCTTGGTTAGGACACCCCTAAACCCAGACTCCTGGCTTTCCAGTGAACTCTCGTACCGTGACATGCAGCCCAGGAAGTCGTGTTGAGACTGCGACGCCTCTCGATGTGCAAGTGCCTGTTTGAACGCGGGGTCTGGTCTCCCGCTCGCTCTTGTCCCCTCACCCTGGTGCACAACTGCAAGGAATGAGAAATACTCTGAGGCAGAGTCTGCACTGGTGGTTAGAGGATAACCAGGGGGGGGGTCTGAGGGGGTGGCTGACATATCCACACACACTGTAAATATCTACACAGGAATCAAAGCCTTGGGGCAGGTTCCAATCAGGTACAGCTCAGCACAGTCCCCAGGGAGAATAATCAGAGTTCTCCATTGTGTTTAGCTGCCCTGGGGAGTGTGTCCTGGCTGATCCCTCTCAGGCTATTCCCATTTCACTCGGCGAGAATCAACGTTATTCTGGGTCTGTGCTACCTTCCCTCTCTGTGACCGGCGGGGCTCCCCTTCCACCCCCAGGTTAGGGTTAGCTGGGTGTAAAAGATGGAAACTATTCAATGGGGAATGACCTTCACACAACCAACACCACCAGCATTGGCTGCTGCCTTTACCCACAAACCAACAGTGAAAGCGTTCCATTGGTAGCAATGAACTTTGGGTCATGAAGTTCGTTCAACCTTTAACCCCACATGAGCATTTCTGACCCTTCAACAAGCATTGTGATTGGCTACTGCTCATAGTATTGTTGCGATGCAGAGAGAGGCCATTTGGCCCATTGTGCCTGTGCTGGTTCCCCACATGAACAATTCACTTAGTGCCACCCCAGCCTCATCACTGAAGTTTCTCTCCCTGACACCATTCTTGTAAACCTCTTCTGCACTCTCTCCAATGCGTTCACATCCTTCCTGTAGTGAGGTGCCCAGAACTGTGCACAATATCCCAGCTGTGGCTGAACTGGTGTCTTACACAAGACCAACACAACCTCATTGTTCATGTACTCTACACCCCTATAAATAAAGCCCAGGGTAGCACAGTGGTTAGCGCTGCTGCCTCACAGCGCCAGGGACCCGGGCTCAATTCCGGCCTCAGGTCACTGTCTGTGTGGAGTCTGCACATTCTCCCCGTGTCTGCGTGGGTTTCCTCCGGGTGCTCCGGTTTCCTCCCACAGTCCAAAGATGTGCAGGTTAGGGGGGGATTGGCTATGGTAAAAGCACGGGGTTAGGGTGGGGTGTGAGGAGCATGAGTAAGATGCTCTTTCGGGGAGTTAGTGCAGACTTGACGGGCCAAATAGCTTCTTTCTGCACCCGGGATTCTGTAGATACAGTATGTTTGATAAACTGCTCTCTCCACCTGTCCTGCCACCTTTTTGATCATATTGAATATCATAGATAAGACCATAAGACCATAAGACATAGGAGCGGAAGTAAGGCCATTCGGCCCATCGAGTCCACTCCACCATTCAATCATGGTTGATTTCAACTCCATTTACCCGCTCTCTCCCCATAGCCCTTAATTCCTCGAGAAATCAAGAATTTATCAATTTCTGTCTTGAAGACGCTCAACGTCTCGGCCTCCACAGCCCTCTGTGGCAATGAATTCCACAGACCCACCACTCTCTGGCTGAAGAAATTTCTCCTCATCTCTGTTCTAAAGTGACTCCCTTTTATTCTAAGGCTGTGCCCCCGCGTCCTAGTCTCCCCTGTTAATGGAAACAACTTCCCTACGTCCATCCTATCTAAGCCGTTCATTATCTTGTAAGTTTCTATCAGATCTCCCCTCAACCTCCTAAACTCCAATGAATATAATCCCACGATCCTCAGACGTTCATCGTATGTCAGGCCTACCATTCCTGGGATCATCCGTGTGAATCTCCGCTGGACCCGCTCCAGTGCCAGTATGTCCTTCCTGAGGTGTGGGGCCCAAAATTGCTCACAGTACTCCAAATGGGGCCTAACCAGTGCTTTATAAAGCCTCAGAAGTACATCCCTGCTTTTGTATTCCAAGCCTCTTGAGATAAATGACAACATTACATTTGCTTTCTTAATTACGGACTCAACCTGCAAGTTTACCTTTAGAGAATCCTGGACTAGGACTCCCAAGTCCCTTTGCACTTTAGCATTATGAATTTTGTCACCGTTTAGAAAATAGTCCATGCCTCTATTCTTTTTTCCAAAGTGTACGACCTCGCACTTGCCCACGTTGAATTTCATCAGCCACTTCTTGGACCACTCTCCTAAACTGTCTAAATCTTTCTGCAGCCTCCCCACCTCCTCAATACTACCTGCCCCTCCACCTATCTTTGTATCATCGGCAAACTTGGCCAGAATGCTCCCAGTCCCGTCATCTAGATCGTTAATATATAAAGAGAACAGCTGTGGCCCCAACACTGAACCCTGCGGGACACCACTTGTCACCGGTTGCCATTCTGAGAAAGAACCTTTTATCCCAACTCTCTGCCTTCTGTCTGACAGCCAATCGTCAATCCATGTTAGTACCTTGCCTCGAATACCATGGGCCCTTATTTTACTCAGCAGTCTCCCGTGAGGCACCTTGTCAAAGGCCTTTTGGAAGTCAAGATAGATAACATCCATTGGCTCTCCTTGGTCTAACCTATTTGTTATCTCTTCAAAGAACTCTAACAGGTTTGTCAGGCACGACCTCCCCTTACTAAATCCATGCTGACTTGTCTTAATCCGACCCTGCACTTCCAAGAATTTAGAAATCTCATCCTTAACGATGGATTCTAGAATTTTGCCAACAACTGAGGTTAGGCTAATTGGCCTATAATTTTCCATCTTTTTTCTTGTTCCCTTCTTGAACAGTGGGGTTACAACAGCGATTTTCCAATCCTCTGGGACTTTCCCTGACTCCAGTGACTTTTGAAAGATCATAACTAACGCCTCCACTATTTCTTCAGCTATCTCCTTTAGAACTCTAGGATGTAGCCCATCTGGGCCCGGAGATTTATCAATTTTCAGACCTTTTAGTTTCTCTAGCACTTTCTCCTTTGTGATGGCAACCATATTCAACTCTGCCCCCTGACTTTCCTGAATTGTTGGGATATTACTCATGTCTTCTACTGTGAAGACTGACGCAAAGTACTTATTAAGTTCCTCAGCTATTTCCTTGTCTCCCATCACTAGATTACCAGCGTCATTTTGGAGCGGCCCAATGTCTACTTTTGCCTCCCGTTTGTTTTTAATGTATTTAAAGAAACTTTTACTATCATTCCTAATGTTACTGGCTAGCCTACCTTCATATTTGATCCTCTCCTTCCTTATTTCTCTCTTTGTTATCCTCTGTTTGTTTTTATAGCCTTCCCAATCTTCTGACTTCCCACTACTCTTTGCCACATTATAGGCTCTCTCTTTTGCCTTGATGCATTCCCTGACTTCCTTTGTCAGCCATGGCTGCCTAATCCCCCCTCTGATAACCTTTCTTTTGTTTGGGATGAACCTCTGCACTGTGTCCTCAATTACTCCCAGAAACTCCTGCCATTGCTGTTCTACTGTCTTTCCCATTAGGCTCTGCTTCCAGTCGATTTTTGTCAGTTCCTCCCTCATGCGCCTGTAATTACCTTTATTTAACTGTAGAACCTTCACATCTGATTCTGCCTTCCTTCTTTCAAATTGCAGACTGAATTCTACCATATTATGATCACTGCTTCCTAAGTGTTCCCTTACTTTAAGATCTTTTATCACGTCTGGCTCATTACATAACACTAAGTCCAGAATAGCCTGTTCCCTCGTGGGCTCCATCACAAGCTGTTCCAAAAAGCCATCCTGTAAACATTCAATGAATTCCCTTTCTTTGGGTCCACTGGCAACATTATTTACCCAGTCCACCTGCATATTGAAATCCCCCATGATCACTGTGACCTTGCCTTTCTGACATGCCCTTTCTATTTCGTGGTGCATTTTGTGCCCCTGGTCCTGACCACTGTCAGGAGGCCTGTACATAACTCCCATTATGGTTTTTTTGCCTTTGTGGTTCCTCAACTCTACCCACACAGACTCCACATCGTCTGACCCTATGTCGTTTAGTGCTATTGATTTAATTTCATTTCTAATTAACAAGGCAACCCCGCCCCCTCTACCCACCCCTCTGTCTTTTCGATAGGTTGTGAATCCCTGGATGTTTAACTGCCAGTCCTGAACCCCCTGCAACCACGTCTCTGTGATGCCTACCACATCATACCTGCCAGTCACAATCTGGGCCACAAGCTCATCTATCTTGTTCCGGACACTGCGGGCATTTAAATATAGCACCTTTAATTCCCTATTGACCGTCCCTTTTTGTTTTCGTAGTGTGGTGGACCTTGGTCTACTGAGCCTTTCCAGACACTGTGTCATATTTTGTGAGATGGGGACTATCGTAACCTCTCCTGAGTGCTGTCTTTTCGTGATTTTTTGTAATCCTAAGCAGCTACGCTTCCCACTGATTCCTTCACCTCTTGGTTCCCTGACTTTCCCTTCCCCCCCAATCTCTAGTTTAAAGTCCTATTGACCACCCCATTTACTCTCTTCGCCAGAACACTGATCCCAGCTCGGTCCAGGTGGAGACCATCCCAACGGTATAGGTCCCCCCTGCCCCAAAACTGATGCCAGTGTCCCATGAAAAAGAACCCTTCTTTCCCACACCACTCTTTCAGCCACGTGTTAACTTCCCTTATTCTTGCCTCCCTATGCCAATTTGCACGTGGCTCGGGCAGTAATCCGGAGATTATGACCCTTGAGGACCTGTTTTTTAATTTGAATCCTAGCTCTTTATAATCTCTAAACAGGTCCTCTTTCCTAGACTTGCCTATGTTGTTGGTACCAACATGGACCACAACAACTGGATCCTCCCCCTCCCTCTCCAGTATCCTTTCAAGCCGGTCAGAGATGTCCCGCACCCTAGCACCGGGCAGGCAACATACCATGCGGGACACTCTATCCTGCTCACAAAGGATCCTATCTATCCCCCTGATAATAGAATCCCCTACAACTACAACTTGCCTATTTACTTCCTCCCCTTGAATGGCCTGCTGAACCATGGTGCCTTGGTCAGCTGACTCATCCTTCCTGCAGCCCTGTTTGCCATCCACACAGGGAGCAAGTGCCTCGTACCTGTTGGACAGGGTCAAGGGCTGAGGCTCCCTGAGTTCCTGACTGCTGGTTCCCTTTACTGCCTGACTTGCAGTCACACCCTGCTGTCCCTGGCCACTGGCAGGATTTAAACTATTTACTCTGACAGGTGTGACTGCCTCCTGAAACACAGTGTCCAGGTAAGTCTCCCCCTCCCGGATGTGCCTCAGTGTTTGAAGCTCAGACTCCAGCTCATCAACTCTGATCATAGAATCCTACAGCGCAGAAAGAGGCCATTCGGCCCATCGAGTCTGCACCAACTACAATCCCACCCAGGCCTTGTCCACATATCCCGACATATTTACCCTCTAACCTATGCATCCCGGGACACTAAGGGGCAATTTAGCATGGCCAATCAATCCTAACCCGCACGTCTTTCAGACTGTGGGAGGAAACCAGAGCACCCGGAGGAAACCCATGCAGACACGAGGAGAATGTGCAACTCCACACAGACAGCGACCCGAGCTGGGATTTGAACACAGGTGCCTGGAGCTGTGAAGCAGCAGTGCCAACCACTGTGCTACCGTGCCGCCCCTCAGGTCCCTCTGCTCCTGCCGCCCGTTTAGGATTTTATATTATCTCTTCATGCGATTTCTACCCAAAC